>NC_067143.1:45634011-45861511 GCF_903995435.1 Acomys russatus | reverse complement strand
ATAGGGCTTTGCTCTATTACCAAGGCTGACCTTCAACTTGTGTAGACTGAAGTTAGGCTGCTCTGGAGGAGTAGTGGGTGCTATAAATATGTGCCATCATGTCAGAGTGTAATGGTATCGTGTCAAGGAAGAATCTGAGGCAAGGAAATGTTGAGTATCTTGTCCAAGGTCGCGTAGCTGTTAAGATAAAATACATGATTCAAGTTAAGATGTTCGAAAGTACTATAATATGCTTCTTGGAAATCACAGAAAAAAGAGATTATTTTGTGCTACTCAAAACTAGAAATTGTTTTAATGGAATAAGAGCCTATATCTGTAATATAGATTATTCAATAAAGTGCTTGGCACAAAGTATAAAGATGAGGTTGACTAGCAACACTCACCTAAGAAGCAGGGCATCATGGGGTCTATAATTCCGGTGCTCACTGGGCAGCTGTCTTAGCAAAATAAGTGAGCAATGAGATTAGTGAGAGATCTGTGTCACAAAGTAAGATGGAGAATGACCAAGAAAAATACCTGTTATCATCAACTTCTGGTATACATGCACATGTACATGCTCATCAGTACCACATGTGTACAAGCAGGACACCTAAAGAATTGTTATGTGCCTATTACTAGGCAAGATATTGTTCCCAAACACTGACCAAAATTTGACTCAATGATTCTTTCTTGCCACTTTCTCTTGTTGAATTTCTCTCTCATTCATTTGCCTTCTGTTCCTTCACCTATAAGTCAGAATTATTCACTCTTATAGCTGTTACGGAGTTTGACCAAGACTACACAACCAATGAACATCAGAAACACTATAAAAATCAATTCCACATTGATATGTTGGACTTTGAATTTTTTTTGATGTCTGTTTGGTGTCTCTCACGTAATTCCGTGTGTCTTAATCAGACCAAACAACCTTTCTCAACACTGGCTCTTCGTGTTCTAACTAGCAAACACAAGCATAAACAAGGGCAAACAACCCTGTTCCTGTTGTGCCGAGTTCAGATCTATAAAAGAATCTATTGAGATTATAGATTCCTTCTTATTTTAATAATATGAAACTGGTTAAGGCAAGGTAAATATTACAGATTAAAAGTGGGAAAATAATTAAAAATACTTAATTTGCAACCAACAAGAAACAAATAAAAATTAACAAGCAAATGAGTGCCCCCAGGAGAAAAAACAAATTTAATGGGAAACAAATGAGACAAATATATATTTTATTCAAATAAATACCCATAAATACTAAATGAAAGGAATTGTTAACTTCAAGACACACTTCTTTAGTGCGCGTGCACACATTCAGACACACACACACACACACACACACACACACACACAATAGGCCTAGTGTTGAGCAATACTGTGTTAATTCCATCATCTCTACTTTAACAATAATCTGAGTGTAATAAATCTTCTAAACATTAATGACTATCAGAAAGAGAGGATATAAATATGATGTTGATAAGGAGATAGCTATGCACTTTTAGCAAAACTGTCCTACTAAACTTTTTAGCCTTTTTAAAAGATATATGTAGTTAATTGTGAAGACACTCATAAAAAGAATTTGAGTCTAAACATGTTATCCTCTAGGAAATGTAAGATTTGGGCACATTAGTCTGTCACTCTGGCAAGTTTTTGATTCCTGATTGATTTGGTTATCATGATCCAGACAAGTGTCACACGGTTAAGTGAATTTTTCACCTACTTCTCTGATTGTGAACCACCAGCCAACAGTATGGCAGTAACTACCATAGTTTTGATGCTCATTATGGGTTTTATTTGAAGCTTTGCACATGTATTTTCCATGAAAATGCCATATCTATAATTATATATGCCACCTTATTGGCAAATGCTGAATAACAGTATTCCATGGGAATATTTCCTTTTGTACTTATATATAGGTGTCTTTGGATTTATTTCTAAGTGTCTTATTCTGTCTTCTCTCAAAATCCATATCAGTGTTCTTATTTTTTTATTTTTTGAAATTTTTTACCTTTTTATGTTTAAATTAAAATATATTATGCATTAATTCTTCCTTACCTCCAAACTCTCCTATATACAACTCCATGCTATTGCCCAAATTCATGGCCTTCTTTCTCATTAGTTATTGTTAAATGCATATGGTTAATGAATAAAAGAAAATGTATTATTGATTTCAAAATAAAGTGTCAAATAATCTATACTGAAAGCCATAAAATATATTCAAATATATTCTTAAAAGCATAGACATACCCGTTTAAGTCTGTATAATGTCAGTCGTGGATATTTTTTAACTTTGACCTTTTGGTATTGGGTGACCAATTAATGAATTCTTTTTTGGGTAAGACTATTTCTCTTGCCTTCGGGATTTCTTGGTTGCCTCTAGTTCTTTGTGTAGGAGTGAGCCTCTTGGGATTTCCCACATCCACTTTGGCATATCTATTATTATTGCCATTGTTCAGCTGATGATTAGGCAGAAATTCTGCTGAGGCTTCATGGGTGTAGCTTCTGGCATCCCCAGTGGGTACAATCTCACAACAAACTTCCATACTCTGTGACTCTTACAATATTACACTTCTCCTTTGCAGTGTTTCTTGAACCTTAGGTGTGAGAGCTGTTTTGTAGATGTATGATTTGGAACTGGGTTTCATAACTCTGCATTTCGATTGGTTGTGATTATCTGCATTTTTCCAGCTGTTACAAAGAGAAATTCCCTTGATTACTTATCTCCTCACTAAAAAACAGGAAACTAGCTATGAGAAACACTATAATTATTTTGGATTATAAGATGCTTTTTAAGTGATTTTGTTAGTGTATTTCAATGAACTCAGTCTTTCAAGAGTCAATTAAAATGCATATTTTCAGACAAAAGGATCATGAGTTTCCAGAACTCCTACAAGACTTAAAGAGAATTTAAGCATTTTACAGCTAAAATGGGCTTTTGAGGATTTGATGCTCTCCTTTGTCAAAAGTGGCAATAGTATACACAAAACTGAAATAACTTATCCAGTATCATGTACTTTCTTGTAGATGTTGAAATCAAAGTTCTGTCTCTATTCTCCTCTGCAATTATGTGTATCCGTGCTACCAGAGCAGAAGACACTGCTAGGAAGTGACATGCCATGCAAGACTTCCCAGACACCCTTCTTATGAGCATCATTGTTGTTTTTAAAGTGTATTACTCAAGTGAAAATATGAACTTTTTGACAGTTCTCCAGAATGTCTCTGAAAGTCATCAAAGCCCTATGCTAGCAAGTTTTTTTTTTTTTTTAATGTACTCAACCGTATTCTGTATCACATCCTTTCACAGCTATTCCAGGGAGTATAGGAATTACACTGAGTCAATACTATTGCATTCATAATTCAGGTATCTTCAGTATAAATTATATTTGCTCTTGCTGCCACCAGTCATTGCTCAACTTTTAATAACGTATTGGACTTTGATCAATTTCAGGGTCACCCAACTTAAATAATCAGGTGGGTCATGGCATTAGATTTTTGAGTGCCATGAACAACGATGTGCTATATTTAACCATGCAGAATGTAGCTGAAGTCAGAGAAAACTGTTTTATGCATCAGCACACCCAAATGTGAGTATGCCCACAACAACAAGCTAGAAGGGTCAACACAGTTAATTTTCACTGAAATTTGGGGCTTCCTGTTATTAAAAGTTAATGTATTTTAGGAAGAAACAATCAAGAAACTTACAACCTCTTGAGTTCATTTGAATTATTTATCATGAGTGTATTCTTCATAAATATCACCAGCTGGTGGTAAAATTTCACACAAGACAGTACACTTTTATTAAGTGCCTTAAACCTAAGAAGTCACTTTGGGATGATGGAGAAATCAGTCTGCATATATCTATTTAGCAGCTGTACATATGGAAGCATGGCATTGACTGTCAGTTACTGAGTCTACAGTAATGCCCATAGGAGAGAACACATTCCTTGGATCTTATTATGATTCTGTCACTTACCTTTGCAAATCTTGGCCACTCACTGAATAGATCTTATTTTTTTTCTACTTATTTTTTTTATTAATTTATTCTTGTTACATCTCAATGGTTATCCCATCCCTTGTATCCTCTCATTCTTCCCTCCCTCCCATTTTCCCCTTATTCCCCTCCCCTATGACTGTTCCTGAGGGGATAACCATAACCACCCTCCCCTGTATATGCTCATAGGGTATCAAGTCTCTTCTTGGTAACCTGCTGTCCTTCCTCTGAGTGCCACTTAGTAACAGTAAATGTAGGAGGCCATAGGTAATGTTAAATTGAAATACATATTTTAAAATTTTTGTTTGGGTTATAACTATTAGATCATAGGTATGAATGAAATATTTCACTTGTATTTTTACTCATTTATTCAAATTATTTTTTCACCATCCACTTAAATGGATGGCTTATTGACTCTGGTGATGTATTAGTTGACAATATGAAGTCAAGAATTCAGAGACTCTATAACCTAGTTTCTTTCTACTAAATGCCAACATCTCCCTATGTTCTACATAAAAAGCTGCATATTCACATGGTTTTTGAACTGTAACTCTACTCTTTAATTCAGCGTAAAATAAAATCAATATTGTCATTGAAAGCTTAGAAGGTTAATATATTTTGCATTTGCCTATTGATGTTATTGATAAACAAGAAATATATAGAAATGTAAATATTGTTTTCAAAGTACTTGCATCAATTTACAAAAAATAATTATCTTGAATTAAATCTCTTTTTACAGTCAATATCAATCCCCATCCTCTAAATCTCACATTGAATAATTGAGCAAGTGTCAAATTTACTATTTATGAATAATCAAAATTGTAGAAAAAATGCATTATTTTGTTTGTCTTAGAGAACTCATAGCATTGAGAACAATTGCTAGACAAATAGCCTCAGCAGATACAATAACTTCTGTGGAAATAAAAGGCAGAACATAAGTGAAAGACTACAGTAAGTTGCAGTCCAGCCTTAAAAAATAAAGTTATAAGAAGTAAGATGAGATACCCGGAAAATATTCTCAACACAGAATGGACCTTAAGAAATGGGAAACAAATAGAAAGGAAAACACATAATTACACAATTATTCATCCATTAGTACAAGGAATGCATGAGCATTTCACAGTGCTGCAGTTGTGATCACTGAAAATAGCTGCATCTTACTCAGTGGCAACAGCTTAACAGTTTAGCAATATTGTCTTTGTATATTTCTGCAACTTAATCAGTTTGCTCAATTTTCTCAACTTGATCTTTATTGGTGGAGGGCAGCTGGCTTAGCATGTGGTGGTAACTGCTATTAATTTGTAAAATACATTACACAGCAGTAGCTTAAAAGAATCAATGAAGTTATTGTATGTCCTGACTCATCATGTCCTTGTTTAGATTAGCAATGCATATTTTTACATACATTAGAGGAGTACCAGTAAACTTAAAATTATCAGGATGAAGAGACATGGTTGACAAACTGATACATAAAACCAATCGTGATAATGAAGTGAACAGATCCTGGGTATCACACACACAAACACACACACACACACACACATTCACACACAACATATATCTCATGAAAAATGTACATTAAAGATTTACAGTAGTTTTAAGAATGCCTTGGCATTTTAGTGCACTTTTATTTTATGATACTCTTTTGCTTTTCTCCACTAAGTTCCCTGAAGTATGAAATATATACAATAGATCAAGCATATCTGTTATTATGCTGGTGTGATAGCAACACAGATTATTTTCTTAAAAGTATCAGGTCACTTAAAGTAAAGCTATTGAGCTATATTAGCCTGTCCATGTTTGAATCTCAGCCACCCACTGAGATATAGTGTAGGAGCAGCCTAGAAATCACAGTAATTCCAAATGCCTTAGGAACAGTTAGGAAAGCAACTACAACAACCAAAATGGTTAGAGCAGCATGAGATCCACAATGCCATCATATATTGAGTACCTATTATAAAACAGAGGTTAATTACAATATTTAAAGCACAAGGACAATCCTTCCAGGAATTTTCAGATTGTATGTGAAATGTAACTATACAATAGAGATATAGCAGGCACTTTGTATGCAGAGGGAAAAAATGGATCATGTGAAACATTTCAGTCCCTATTAATTGTACTTTGTTGGGAAAAACAAGAGCAAACAAAACATACAGCTTTTTCCCATGGTATAATGACTAATTTAGAAGGAAAAAGAATTATAGAGTTCAGATAGGATCATTTTTTTTCATAAAATATATTTTGATCATGTTTTTTCCATTACTCCCCTAGATCCTTCTCGCTCACCCACCAACCCAGGTTCAGCTTCTTTTTCATTCAACAATGATTTCTACTAGTACAATAGAAACTCCATGGAATCTATGAAAGTAGCCCTAGTGTAGACTCCTAGTAATGGGGAACACAGGACCTGAACCTACCAACTTCTGTAACAGGGCAAGGCCTCAAGTAGACAGAGTAGGACACCAACGCAGCCACAGAATCTTTGACCTTCAGTGTGTCCTATCTGCAGAGTGTTCTGGGACCAGACATTAACAGAATAGTCATCAAAGAGACTAGAGAGACTTCATCTGATGGGAGCAGAGGCAGAGTATCTCAGCCAAATATTAGGAGAAGCTTGGGGAGTCCTGCTTAGGAGAGAGAAGGACTGGCAAACCAGAGGGGTCAGGGACACAACAGGATTACATGATCCACAAAACCAATAAAAAAGACCTGCTGAATTTTCCTTCTGGACATTTAAAAACTGTGTCTGTCTGCTTCGAGGGGAAGAATAAGTTTCAGACAATGGAGTGACACTGGGTCTAACAGTCATAAAACGGAGAGATCAGGGAACCTGTAGGAGTCTTATAAATTTTTGTTATGGCTGAATAAATTGGTGTTCTTGTGGCTATCCTAAGAGTGGGTGCAGGGCCTCTCCCTGACTCTCTTCCTCCTACTGGGTTGCCTTGTCCAGCCTTAATGTAAGGGTCTGTGCCTGGTCTTACTGTCGCTTGATAGTCCATATTTGCTTGTTGTCCCTGTGGGGCATGAGCTTTTATGAAAGGGTGTAGTGGAAGGGGGGAGAGTCTGGGGGAATGGAGTAGTCTGGGAGAAGGGAGAAGCCTGGGAGAAGGGAGAAGCCTGGGGCAAGGCTACATACCATAAACAATATATAGGAGTTTAAAATCTTTCTAAAGTTAAAAAAAAAAAAAACTAAATACTAAATCACAACACAGACTAACAAGCAGAGAAAAAGCACAGAGTCTGTTTTTGTTGACGAACTAATTCTGAGCCTGAGCGCTGCTGTGGAGTATGATTGTTAGACCCAGTGTCACTCCGTTGTCCGAAACTTATTCTTCCCCTCGAAGCAGACAGACACAGTTTTTAAATGTCCAGAAGGAAAATTCAGCAGGTCTTTTTTATTTGATTTAAAAATAAAAAATGAAAATGGGAGTTTCCATCTTGAAGAATTGACTAAAAACTGATGCTTCTTCCTAGAAGAAGGAGAGCAGTGTGGGTATCACAACTGTGAAGTTTAACGAGTCATTTCACACACAGATTTGTACAAACTGCATAGAAATAGTTATAATTGGTATTCTAAAGAGAAGCTTTTGAACTTCATACCATATCTAGCTATGAAGCCTTTGAACCACAGCAGCATTCACTACGACATGATAACCCTAAGGGTGCAATAGTGGCAAACATACCTGGTGGTAGCCAACATCTCTCTAATTGGGCTTAAGACACAGGTAAATCATGACTGGTACTGGAAACCTATCCCACTTCCCAGGACTAGTAAATTTGTGGATTTTTGGGGGTGAATGAATAGTACCACTTTATTAAACCAAGTATAATCCCTACCTGCATTATAAATATTTTCTTTATACTAAGAAATAAATATAATCCCCACCACTCACCAAGGAAACTTCTCTTTGCAATAACTGGAAACTAATTCAGAAAACAGCAACCAAACAAAATGCAAAATTGTGGAACCCAGTTGCAGTGGATACATCTACAAAACAAATCCCACACACAAGGCTCAGAGCATTCTAAGAGAAGGTGAAAAAACTGTAAGAGTCAGAGGATAAGGAATTTTGCTGTGATATTGTGTCTCCTAGGAATATCAGAGCTACTGCCGTAAAGTCTCAGCAGTATGGCTGCCTAAACACAAGCTGAGCAAGGGCAACAGCAATAGACATGCCAAAGTGGATGGGAGAAAGACACAAGGCTTTAACCTTCAACTGGAGCCAAATAAGAAAAGCTGAGAGCAAGAGTCTTCCCCAAGAAGAGCACACCAACTGATCAATCAAAAACAAATGCTCAACCCTGAAAAACACATACAAGTCACATCAAACAGACTTAGCAGATATATTTATTTATGAATATATATGCATTTTATATATACAGAAATATATGCATATATGCATGAAACTACAGTATTAAAAAAGAAGTCATGAATTTAAGGGAGAACAAGGAGGGGTATAAATGGCAGTTAAAAGGAGAAAGGGAAAGGGAAAATTATATAATTATATTAAATAATTTAAAAAATGCAAAGAATGTTTACATTATTAGATATATTCTGTTGACTTATCCAAAACAAAGAATAAATAATCCATGAAATAACAGAACTAGAAAACAGTAAACAATTAGCTTTATAGCTCGTGTCCTTTTATTTCCATAATGTTGTGTGCACCTCTTTCAGATCTTGAGGTTTTATGGATGGATTATTGCAAGAACTCAGTAATAAATGAATGAAAGAATGAACAGGTGAGAGGCTTAATACATTAGCATGGATTCTTTGAAATTTAGGGAATGGATGAAGGGAAGGAGAAAGAGAAGTGACCATTGCTGCTATGGAGAGGGAAGAATCTTAGGAAAATGGTTGACAGACTGGTCTATGGTGACTGACAGGGAACCCTTGAAAAGAGATTGAGAATGAAAATTTTTCTTATATGTCACTATTTTTTAAGTGAAGATGCTTACCTTTTGCTACCTTCTTTTCATTTCCTCTCTTAATGAAGAAGTTCGTATGAGGTTTTTACTTACACATTAACTTACATAGCATTTCCCCTTAGTAAGGGGTTATTGTGGAGACTCTCAGATTTGAAGTTGTCATTATGAGTAAAGACTTGTGGTTAGAAAACAGCTGTTATCAGGTTTTGTATAACAGATTAAATGTAAGAACCAAAGAACTATGAAGACCATACCTAGCGGTCACTTTCACAGAAAACTACAAAAGTTAATACTACTTGGGAAAAAACTGTTCCATCTTAACTACCTTTTCCTTCTTATCATATTTCAATTAATACTTTTCCTGCTTAGTATAGAATTTATTTCTTCCTGCTTCATTATTTTGGTGCTTATTTGTCTCAAGGTTATTGAGAACAGGTGCTCACCTGCTAGCATCAAGTATAAGTCCAGAAAGTAAGGAACAGATCATTCAAGAAAAGAGGAATGTAACATTTGTATGATTCCTGATTATTTCATGGTTCTTCTTGCTGTAGAGAGTTTATTGTATATATGTGTAATAACATAAATTTATATGTAAAAATTTTTAATATTTAATACAAAAATAAATAAATGGAAGGTAAACCATTAAAAATTTTTTTAAAACAGAACAGAACAAAGCAACCACACACACACACAAAAAAAAAAAAAAAAAAAACTCAAGATAGGGACAGCGTAGCATCAAGTATACCTGTTTAATGAAAACAACTGTGACTCAGGCTGCATACAGGAAGCCAATTTTGTTTGATACCATAATATCAGGCCAAAAAAAAAATGAAAACTGGGAATCTTTCTATCTTTAGTAGAGAAATGCCCTAAAAGAGCAACAGCTCCTTCTACTGTAGCTGTGTTGGTAATAGTGTGACTTTCTAGCGGCAGCTTCCACTGTAGCTGTGTTGGTAATAGTGTAACTTTCTAGCGGCAGCTTCCACTGTAGCTGTGTTGGTAATAGTGTAACTTTCTAGCGGCAGCTTCCACTGTAGCTGTGTTGGTAATAGTGTGACTTTCTAGAGGCAGCTTCCACTGCAGCTGTGTTGGGTATTTCCATTCTTTTTTATGATTGTTCTAGATCAGCAACAAGGACATCTTTGTACTGAAGTATTTTGATGCCCACAGG
This sequence comes from Acomys russatus, assembly GCF_903995435.1. Taxonomy (NCBI): domain Eukaryota; kingdom Metazoa; phylum Chordata; class Mammalia; order Rodentia; family Muridae; genus Acomys; species Acomys russatus. The sequence continues at coordinate 45,851,441 of NC_067143.1, read as the reverse complement.
TCATTCTTTTTACCTGATTTAAATTTCTTATGATTTATTTACTCTGCATGAGCACTATAGAATATTTTTGTACCCAAAATTCACCATTTTAAAAAAAGTCAATAAAAACTGTCATTGGAACATCGATGCTAAAAAAAGAAAGAAAGAAAAAAAATTGCTCCAAAGATCTTAAGACAATGAAGAATTCCTAACACAAAGTGTTCAGGCATGCTTAGCTTTTCTTTTCTTTAGCTCTTTCTCACACACATGTACATGCACACATATTTTTTGAGAGAAATAGAGTAAGGATATAAAACAAGTAAAATAATAACAGAACAAAGTAAAGAAATAAGCACAAAATTTCACCTCCAAATGTTAAAGTCATTTTCTAATATTTAAGCATTAAATGCATTTCTAAAGGTAAAAATAACAATTTTAGCTCTCAAATGTTAACATTCATAGTCTAATTTAATATCATATTTAACATATTTAAGTTCAGAAAATTTTACTTCTTACATATGCTAATATGCAAATATAAAAATCTTGGTGGTAAAATATTTACTTATACAAAAAATTTCTATTCTTTTCCTCATGCAAAAATCCCAGAGTTACCAGAAACCTGTTGCCTGACACACACACACACACACACACACACACACAAATGTAACAGAAAATTTACTAAAGTCACTTTTGATATATTTATTCTGTATTCCATTGTTTTCTGTTCATAGTTCTAAACCAACTTAAATCAGATCTAATTGGAATTAATTACAAGGATTTCCTAGTAGTCTACAGTTCATCCCACTTGGGTTCATATAAGAACAGGGCACTTTAGGTAAATCATTACTGTTTACCTCACAGCTGTTCTCTTTCCCCTTTTTGAGAAAGGTGTTTCCTCCTTCGTAATCTTAGGCTTCCAAATCCTTTAATTCTCAAAGATTTCTCTCTGATACTCCACAAAAGGTGTAAAGAAAGATACAATACTCAAAGCTTTGTTTCCCTGCAGAGGGAGGTGTTGGAGGAACAGAAAAGATATATTTTATGCCTCTGATATATGAAATATCAAGTTGTTATCTATTTTCAAAGAGCTACAAAGGGTGAATGAATTTCACCTCCATATTCTTTGCTGCAAACGTCATTCACTTGTGATACTTTGTACACTCTATTTTATTCTTCCATTTTCTCTCATCTTTCAATCTACTCCAGTATCCATTTTCTGGCTGCCAATGATTACTGCTGTCATCTATCAAACTCAGCCCTGCCCCCTTTACTACTGCTCATCTCAGGAACTGGCTGCATTACACAATAAAGGAGGTTTCTCCAAAATGTGACTCCATAAATGTTGATATTCCTGATAGAAATCTTTTGGCTCATCTTTCAGAGGAAGCCCAACACCAAGGTTAACACCAAGGTTTTCTAATTCTCCTGTTGGAAGACCCTGCTATTTGAGGTCTCAGTATGCCATGTCTGGACAGCTCTCCTGGTGCAGAATGAAGGTACCCCTTTCTCTTCAGAGGGCTCCTTTTCTCTGCCTGAATTCATCTGGAGAGTATATCTAAGCAAGACTCACACTCCTGAGGAAGGTCATGTAACCCATGAACAGAATGCAAATTTAACTTCCTTTCTCCTGTCAAGAACTAGCCTGACAAATATCTGGAATTCCTGGAATGTAAAACATTCCTGGCACCTCAAGCCACAGCCAATAGCATAAGTCTACACCTACCCAGGGAATCCCCTCAGCCACTCCCAAGAAATAAATACTTACATTGTTCTTTCAAACAAGCAAAATTTCTTTTATTCCTTTAGACAACAAATTTCCCCTTGGTGTCTGGTTAAGTGTTCCCAGCAAGCCATGACTTTCCACTCCTTGTCTTATTACTTACCTTCACTTATCCCTACCCCTCCAAATCTTCAGACAACAGCTGCTAATTCATTATTTCATTTTAAAGGGCCTATTGTCCTGTTAATGAAGTATATATCATGATCATTACTCTACAAAATTATATATATATATATATTCACAGCATTTAGGTTAGTTATTGTCAACCTTATTTATTTTAATATAAGCACTAAAGAGGCCATTCTGTTTATTTTCATAATCACATGCCTAACACTGTGAATGATTAACAACTATTTATTAGATGAATTCATGAAAGATCAAGTATTTGAATTTTTGACACCATGAAGCCCTATAGATATTAACAATAAATTTTAATTAAAAAACATAAGCTATGCATAATTTGTGCATACTTACAAAATTAAACCACTCTCAAGACAATGCTCTCCTCTTTTCAGTAAAGATGAAACAAAGCTGGTTTGTGTTCCTTAGTGCTTGAGAACCTCTAAATTATTTTTGAGTTAGGTAAATATGTCAAGATCTAGTGGCCCAATTACTTCTTGTGACAAAGACTAGCCTATTAGACTGAAGACTTATAAGGATTTCCGATGACTGAAGATAAACCACTGGTTAGAGAGTAGGGTAAGTCTGGAATATTTTTATATAAACTGATTAATAACAAAAGGTTGAAGGAACTACACGCTCAAAAGCCACCAGAATGTGCACAACTTCTGACCCTCTAACTCTCTGCCTGAGGCTTCAGCCTAAGGCACAATGTCCAAAACTAAAGAACAACGTTTTAACACTGGCATAGCGTGAATGCAGAGGAATATTTCCTCAGTTTCGTTGCAGATCATTGTCGTACAGATGGACTCATCTAGTAAGAAAAGCAGGTGTCAGGAAAAAAAATCATTGATTCAAATTAATGAATTGTAGCACATTAGGCATTAAAATAACAATGCCTTTGAAAATGTCATTTTGTATGCCTACTTTGCAAGTGCCTGTTAGTTAAAATACAAGCTTCTGGGCACTGATCCAAGACTGTTGCAACAGACTATTTAGAGGTAAAAGATTTAGAAATATGTTTTCCTTAATGTGTCATACACTTCATAATGGGTAAATTACAGAAAAATTTAAAATGGATATTTTAAGAATATGTTAAAAAATAGTTCATAAACTGTATCAACTGAAAAGGACTTTTAGCTCTGATATTACAGACAAATGATTATAATTAATGATTTTTATACCACCTCAATCTGCTGTAAAGCAAAGCTAGACCTGATAGCCCGAGAAGGGAAGCTCAAAGTGTCGATTCGAACCAACACTGAACCACTCACTGTAAAAGTGATCTTAGTATCTAAGACCTTAATACAAAAGGGGGAATTATAAACTGACTGAGCCTGCTATGATAGGGCATCCAGGACAGGATGAAATAACTGCCATGATGCATGAGAGATTTTAAGCTGCAGGTTGACATCTATCTTAATTTTACATAGTTATCCCACCATATAAGAATTGTGAGATAACCACACATGGCTGCCTTCAAATATGAATATATTGATTTGTATCCTTTTTTGGAGAGCTTGAGCCAACCTGTTTTGTTTTCTTTTTGAGTTACTACAGTAACTAAAACAGCAAGATTTCTTACTCTAGATTATAAGTCTATGCTTAGTAATGTGTTTTCACACAAATATTCAATACAAAAGCAAAATTAAATTGTTAAATTGCTGAATTAAATAAGTGTGTCAGCCATTTATCAGAGCTCTAGAAGTGTGGGGAGCCGTATTAAATTTCGTCGTGTCAGAAATTTCGTGTTTAGGTTGTATGTTGTGACCTTTTAGTTACTGAGATTTGTCAGAGGAGGTTTTTGTGTTTTAGGCTATTTTTGGATTATTTACCATTTAAAGAAGTAGGACTGGGACACATTATAGAAGCCCAAGTATAAGATGAAAGCACCAACCTGGAGCTGAGTATACATGTGCCTTGCTTAACTTTGGATGGATTAGTAACCGCATAGGATAAGGCTAAATTAATCCACCTGTGAGATGACTCCAGCTCTAAAACAAATACTTGATGATATCCCACCATAGTCTGTCCTTCACTGAACATCCTTATCCCTTCCCGTTTTCTGACAGTTCTAAAATTACTTTGCGTTAAACCTTAAAGCACTTAGCATCTGTTGTTTCCATACTGAGTGTAAGCCAAAGCATATGCTATAGACATCAATTTGCCTCCTTGGGTCACAGCTATTTCATTATCATGGTGAATGCAGAAAACTCTGCTGCCTCTCACTAGCTTCTCCTGGGACTGACTACAGGAGGTATGTTTTGATACTTTGGAAGAAGTCCCTTAACATCTGCCTAAATTTGGTAGATCTGATCATTATCAGTCATTATATCTAATCAAAATGTAATGCTTATTAAAATAATGCATTAATAGGATAAAAGGGAGGCAACAAACTAATGTATAGTGTCATTTTCATTGAATAAACATTCAGAAACAGAAAATGTGTAGTTCTTTGAAATACAGTCATGGGAAAAAGAAAACGTATCCTGCCAGCTTTGAAACCTTCCTTTAGCTTTCCATGTGTAGCTTTTACAACCCAAGACAAATGCATTGAGTGGGTTTCAATCCAGGGACAATTAGAGAGAATTTACTCATACACTAGCCTGTAGAATTAAATAACTTAAGTCCTCAACTGCAGGCAAAGCAAATTAATATTTTCTGAAGAATAAACTATAATTGTTTCTACCCCCAAACCAGTGTTTAGATACTGTTCTTAAGGATTTTTAAGTATAGAAATTAGCTAATCCATGGTATGTGGCCACACATGGGAGGGTATGGTTGCTTTAGTCTCTATGTGTTACTTGACTTAGGCAACCAATGGATAACACTTCCCAGTATGTATACAACTCTGATGGTTTGAGTGAAAAATGTCCTCCAAAGGCTTATGTTTGTGTGGTGTAAGCCCCCAACTGGTGACACCAATTTGCTCCAGGAAATATGTCGCCATGGACAGGATTTGGGGGTATATAGCTTTTTCCCACTTCTAGTTCTCTCTGTCTGCCTTGTGCTTACAGCCAAAGACTTGATCTCTCAGCTTCTTGCTCCTGCCTTCTGATGACATGTTACCTCTATCAGTAAGGACATTCTCTCTGCAACGGTGAGCAAAAATAATTATTTCACCCATTAGTCATTTTTGATCATGCTTTTTTAAATTTAATTTATTTGTATTACTTTAATTTTTGAGATAATAATGTAATAGCACCTTATCTCCCTCCCCTTTCTTGCATCTAAACCTTTTCATATACTACCAGTCCTTGTGGTCTTTGAAACTCAGCTTTTTCTTTAATTTAATATATATGTATATCAATTTTATATGTATATTTTCCTAATATATATAATAAATATACTCTCTCTGTATATTTAGCAATTATATATATATTCTATATGTCATATATCCCTAAATGATATATATGTTCATATTCCTAAATACATAAATACAACCTACGCAGTCTGCATAATACTTCTTCCCTGTTTAGGTCTTCAGGGCTGGCCTTTTAGTATTGGATAAACAGTTGATGTGCTTTTCCCTGAGGAAGACTGCTCTTTTTCCTTGGCTAAACCAGATCACATGATGAATCTAACTTCAATGTGTCAAAACCACATAGTTCTATTCTCTGGAAGAGGATTTTTAATTATTTGGAAAAGTTGAGTGCTATCGCAATAAAAAATGAGACACTAGAATAAGTTCATGTGCCCAGGACTTCCAGAAGCATCTCCTGTCTTTATGATTTTAGGAATATAACTGAAAATGTTATTTGTTTCACTTTGTCTTCCTCCCTCTCTGTCTCGTTCTGTCATTGTGTCTCTGTCACTCTCTGTGTGTCTCTGTCTGTCTCTGTGTCTGTCTCTATCTCTGTCTATGTCTCTCTCTCTCTCCCCTCACCTTTCTCTGTGTATGTGTGTGTGTTTGCGCGCGCGCGTGTGCGTGTGCATGTGCATGTGTGTGTGTGTGTGTGTGTGTGTGTGTGTGTGTCTGAATGTCATACATGAATGGGTACCTGTGGAGCCCAGAAGAAAATACCAGATCCCTTGGAGATGGAGTTAAAGGCTATCGAGGTTCCTGACATAGATGCTAGGAATTGACTTTGGTCCTCTGGAGGTACAGAAAGTGTTCAAAACTGATGAGCCACCTCGTTATTCTCATTTTTGAATAAATAACAAGAACTAATTAGAAATATTTACCATAGAAATAATTCTAAGAATTTACTGACATAACACAGCAACCACTTAGAAAGTACTTTTTCGATGTTAATTATTCCGGTTGCTGTAACCCTGAGATACATCCAAGGACTACTGTGTAAGTCTCAAATTCGGTCTGTGAGCCAAAGCAATTACATTACATAGACATTCATTCTCAACTATTTCATATTTCCTATTTTGTATCACACCCTACTAAGCTTCTGTGTGATAGGTAATTAATCATTTTGTCTGCCATTAAAGATAACCACAAAATTCATGAAAGAAATTGATAATTTAACCTCATTGTTGACACAGTATAAAATAATGATTTCTTAAGAAAGTAAATAATTTAAAATGTCATTGCAGTTTTCATCTGAAGCTAAAGTTAATGTTTCATCAATAATACTGACTTTGTCTTTTCTGAATATTTATTAGAGAAAACAAAATTAAAAGCATATTATATTACTATTTTTAACTCAAATTTTATTTGTTTTCCATATAATAATTGATTTTGCTATGTTATTCTTTATATTTTATGGGAAGATATAGATACCATCAAATTTTCACCATGAGTAGACAAACAGTTTATCAATGTTGTAAATTTAAGAATGAAATATGAAGGCTTTGGCAAATCATCCTTTCACAGGGGTCACCTGAGACTATTGGAAAACACTGATTCATTATAATAGCAAAATTACAGTAGAAATGAAATAATTTTATTCTTGAGGGTCACCACAGTATGAAGAACTATATTAAAGGTCAAAGAATTGGGAAGGCTGAGAACCACTACTTGATTGCACGTCTGTGAACAATTTTTGATATTTAATCCATGTTAAAATATCAGCTCCATCTCAACTAAGTACATCTAAAATAAGTGAAAGTAAAGCAAAATCAATTAATAGAATTGGTGGAATTTGATACCAAGCATTTTAAACTGAAAATATTTTGTTTTAAATGTGATTAATATGGCGAGAGAGATGGCACAGCAGTTAAGAGCATTGGTTTCTCTTCCAGAGGTCCTGGGTTCAATTCCTAGAACCTACATGTGGCTCACAACCATCAATAACTCTTCCAGGAGATCTGTGATGGTATGAATAAGAATAGCCCACATAAGCTCATATATTTTCCTGCTTAGTCTCCAGTTGATAAACTATTTGAAGACTATTAAGAGCTGTGGTCTACACGTCCCCTGGATGGGGGCGCCTGGTGGCACTCAGAGGAAGGATAGCAGGCTACCAAGAAGAGACTTGATACCCTATGAGCATATACAGGGGGAAGACTTCCCCCTCAGTCACAGTCATAGGGGAGGGGAGTAAGGGGAAAACGGGAGGGAAGGAGGAATGGGAGAATACAAGGGATGGGATAAGAATTGAGATGTAATATGAATAAATTAATAAAATATATATTTTTAAGAAAACGAGCTGTGGTCTTATTGTGGGAACTGCATCATTGAGGGTAGCCTTTGACATTTCAAAGCACAAGCCATACCCAAGGTTACTTTCCCTCTGCTAGTTCCCTGCTGCATCAGGTTGTAGTTCTCAGCTACTTCTGCAACACCATGTCTAACTGCATGGTACTTTGATGGCAGCTATAAGGATAATATACTAAACCTCTGAAACTGTAAGCAAGCCCCCAATTAAATGCTTTCTTTTACATTAGTTGCCTTGTTCATGGTGTCTCCTCGAAGAAATAGAAGAATAACTAAGAGTCCCTCTTCTGGCATTTAAGTTCACCTGGGTACTCAGGTGGTACACAGATATACTGGCAGACAAAACACCTCTACACATGAAAAAAATAAAATTAAAATAATAATGAAATAAAGCCGATCAGAAAATAGAAGTTTGTAGTAATGCCTATTAGAATTGAAAGTAATTATTCTTCTAGAATTATTACGTTAGCTTAAACTGTAGGTGTTTTGATGATGTCTCAGGCTGTGGAGCTATGTGCGATGTTTTACCATCTTCTTACTCTCATGATCCTGTGACATCTCCAGCTTCACTCTTTCAGTTTTCCTTTCCATTATATTACTATGACGTAAATATTTTAGTTCAATATGTTTTATTTTTAGTTGGGAATTTTTATTTGGTTCACTTTGATTCTTTTACATACTGAGATCACTTATGTTGTATTCATTTTAGTAATTTACATAGCATGTTGCAAGCACTCATCAGCCAAGCCAATCATTTGATCTATCTCTTGGTTGACATCTTCCGACTAACTTAGGGAATGGGTCACTTTTCCTTGTTCATCAACATCTTTGCATGCTGCTTTGCATATACAAATGTGTTTCCTAGTATCCAAATGTGGGTCTAGATTACCTTTCAGTGCTCAGGATTGATGCTGTGCACCTTTGGGACTTTCCTATTATGCATGCATCTGGAATGTGAACATGACATGATGTTGGTTCATACACATGATGAGGGATCTATTTCTTAAATTTTGTCTCCACTTGACTCTCTTCTCAAAATCTGAATAACTTTCCCCTCACTCTCTGATTAGGAAGCAGTTTTTGTATGAATATAAGTTTCCTGGAGGCTTTGGATGATTTGTGACTAGATCTGCCTTCATGGAAAAAAAAAAAAAACACAAGTGAAACATTACAGAATAAAATAGCATAACAGAATAGAAACCATATAGGAAAATTCCTCTGTTCCACTGTTTGAGTACCAGAAAATTTATTGATAGTTAATACTGTTTAGTTGACAGGATCTAAAACAACCTAAGGACAGATGTCTGGGCTCTTCGGAGGACTTAAAGCAATCCAGGTGTAAAGACTTGCCCTAACTCTGAGGCACTGTCTCATGGGTTGTGGCACCAAACCAGACAACATCAAGCTGAGAACGAGTATTCACCAATTTATCACTCTCTGCTTCTTGAAGCCAAAGGCAATGTGACCAATGGCCTTAAATTCCCATATTCCCTACCATGATGGACTTCTCCTCTCCCTCTCTCCTCCCCTCCCTCCCTCCCCCTATTCCACTCTATTCTTGCTAGGTACTTTGTCCCAACAGTGGAGAAGTTACTGACACAATCCCACATATTCTCTGAAGAGAAGGGATGCTTTATTTTACTTCTTATAATAGACTACAGTAAAGAGAGCCCCAACAGACGATAGCAGATAGGACACCTTACATTTTGGGTTCTAGGGGGCTTCTTCTTAGTAGCTAGGCCAGGAAGTCAGATGCCAGTAAGCCCATCTGCTGGCCTCCTTATGCCACCAATCCCCACATACATCCACCTGTGAAAGCTAAAGACACAGAATTTTTAAAATAAAGTCTTTTGGGGAGAAATGGTTTAGATGTTAAGGGAGCTTACTGCTCTTCTAGAGGACCTGAGTTCCAGATTCATTCCACAGTTTTGACATGGCTGCCAAAAAACTATAGTTAGCTCCAACTTCAGGGGTTCCATCACCCTTTCTGGCCTTGACAAGCTGCATACAAATACACATACGAATACACACAGACATATAATACACCTGTACCTACACATACACATAGACATAGACATATACCTACACATACACATATGCATGCAAAGATAAGCAAAACAAGTGCACAATTTTAAATAATAACAAAACCCATACATCTTGTGTTTCCTCATCACTCTATGTGTTATTTTTAATTATGCCATTAGAACTTTTTATTTTTGTGCAGATTTATTAGCAATAACAGGGAAAAACAGAAATTACTGTAATTTTTAGTTTATTTATTTATTTATTCATTTATTCACTCATTCTCAAAAAATTTACTTTAAACCCCTTCCCAGATCTAGCCAATGGTCAGAATATTCTCCACAGTTGAGTGGAGAGTGTGATATGACTTTCTCACGTACTCTGGTGCCTCACATTTGACCATGTCCCCTGGAGGGGGAGACCTGGTGGCACTCAGAGGAAGGACAACAAGTAGCCAAGAAGAGACTTGATACCCTATGAGAATATACAGGGGGACGTAATCCCCCTCAGGAACAGTCATAGGGGAGGGGAATAATGGGAAAATGGGGGGGGGGAGGAATGGGAGGATACAAGGGATGGGATAAACATTGAGATGTAACAAGAATAAATTAATTTTTAAAAAAAATTTATTCAGATTATATCCCAATTGTTATCCTCTCACTTTTATCTTCCTGTTCTCTTCCCTCCCTCTTTCATCCTAATCCCCTCCCCTAATCCTGTGACAGAAGGGGACCTCCTCCTCCACCATATGATCACAGCCTATCAGGTCTCATCTAGATAGCCTGCTTCCCTTGCTCTAACCGCCACCAGGCTTCCCCAACAAGAGGAAGAATGGACAAAGAAACCTTGGTACATCTACCCAATGGAATACTATTCAGCTATTAAACACAAGGAAATCTTGAAATTTGCAGGCAAATGGATGGAACTAGAAATGATCATCTTGAGTGAGTTAACCCATACCCAGAAAGATACACATGGTATATATTCACTTAAAAATGGATAGTAGGCTAACACGGATGTCCTATGGGAGTCTTCCCCCTGTGGGGGTGATGACAGATGCTGGGGCTCGCTACTGGGACTCCAGTTGAGAGTGGTATGGAAGAATGGGGAGATAGGACCCAGAGGGCCCAGGAACCTACAAGAAGACCATCAAGGCTAACAGATTTGGACCCAGGGGGCCTGCACAAACTGCTGCACCAACCAAGTGCAATACATGTAGTAAACCTAGACCTCTATATTCAGATCTAGTCAGTGGACAGCTCGTTCTCCACAATTGTGTGGAGCGCAGGGACTGCCTCTGGCCTGAACTCTGGTGCCCCCTATTTGAAATTACTGTATTTTTTATTTTATTTTTATTATAACTTATTCAGATTATATCCCAATTGTTATCCCCTCACTTTAATGTATTTTAAAGAATAATTTATACCATTGAATTTAGAAACATACATGTGTGTCTCTCTGTTTGTCTGTATGTATATATGTATGTTTGTGTGTGTGTGTGTGTGTGTCTGAGTATGTCTGTGTGTGTATGTGTATATTTGCATATATCTGCCTGTGTCTCTGTGTACGTATCTGTATCTATGTGTCTGTGTGTTTTGTGTATATGTTTGCATAAAATATCACTAGGCTGTCAATGAACATAGCTAATATAGGATATAGCCAGATTTTTTTTCAGTTTTCAAAGCCAAACAATTCATCCAAACTTTAACTTTTAAATAGGTTGCAATGGGTTTCTTAAAATTTAAGACCTGTAAAGACCAGCATAAAAGAGATATGTCTCTGTATGTCTAATTACATTTATTTGTTAAAATGAAAGCATTCAATGCAGAAGATATTCAAAAGCAGTTAAAGTAATTAGACTAGTGAAAGCTGAGTACTCAATTAATTTTTATTGAAACACAATTGTGCCAAATTAAAGATAGCTATATTTATTTTAGTCTTTTCTAATTACTGATTAATTTGAAATGCAAGTACCATACAGAATCTAATGGCAATGAAACATAAAAATGACGGAGGAAGTTCTACTGCACTATAATGTCATTTATATACCTAGTGGTTCTTTTAATAATTTAAGATGTTGGAAATTAAATGACCCAGGTATACATTCATTCGTCATTTGCATATGTGAAGTTCTGGACGAAACACTAAGAAACTACACTTAAAATTATAAAACATAGTTTTCCTCAAATATTTTTTTACAGTAACAACAACAATAATAATAATCAACCATACCTAAAAGATCTTCTAGGGAGATCCTTCATTTTGGAGCCAATGAATCTCAGATAAGAACAGGAGCTTGACACCTGTTTTGAAAATAACTCTTATAGATATTTTTCTCTGGCTATGAGAATTTGCTGCACACATATGCGACTCCTAAATCTTTCTTAAAAGGGAAATAAATTGCAACAGGTAATAGAGAAGTATGATGGAGCTCACAATAGAATTTTGATGAAAATTTTTGGTTTGCAGTACCAGCTTTAATATCTCTGAATTGGCATCTACATTGAAAGGGATATAAAGTGTAAGCTACATAATTACAATTCAAGCTCATCAATGAGGGGTGGCTCTGAAAGACACAGAAGGTCAAAGGCAAGAAAAGATGCCCTTCTCCTGTGGGGCCTTTGGTCTGACATGGCATTGACAGATTGAAACAAAGACATCACTTTTGGTTTATAAGCATAGTACTGAGTGAGACTCACTTGATGCTTTAGCCATCTGAGACCTCAGTTTCCTGAACATATAGATTTCCTTAGAATAGCCTTTGTGATCTTTGACCTTTTCCCCATCCTCAAATGGCTAGGTAAGGCTGTATTTCTTTTATTAGACATCCTCCTCCTGTAAGCAAATAGAATGACTTCCCGAAGAAACCATGATCATTAGTAATGTGATATTGTAGCATTACAGAGAGAAGCAACACTGGAGACACATACTTCATGCCCTTGAAACTGTGTCTAACCAGCGGAAAGCAAGAAGCCAAGAAATGAGCAGATGGACTCTCATTCAGCCATAGTGTTCTTCAAGTTTACTTGCTTTGCTATGATGAATAAATTTTATGAAATTCTAATAGCACCACAGAGAAGAGAATGTTGTGTTTTGAACATCGTCACAGAATGTCAAATATTAGAAACTTAATTCCGAAATTTCTGTGATTTATTGAAAATGAGAATACTGAAGTGTGGTTAGGGTTATAAAAGGTCATGAAGAGGAGAGCACTACTGGTATTATAAGAAGTGGAAGGAAAGGCAGAGTTTCTTTCTTGCTATATGCCTCTCTCTGCTGTGTTACAAGTTAGCAAGAAGACCCCCGATATCTGCTGGTGACATGTCTTTCTACTTCTACTCCACATTTCAATTTTCTTTACAAACTTCCAACTACAGAATATTATAGCATGGCAAAAGGAAATAGAAAATAGCAAAGAATCAGATGAAAATAATTTATCAAAATAACACACCTAGAAGTACCATGCCCATCATGGTGTGGTCCTAGAAACCTGACTTGGGTGGCCAGTGAATAAACAAAGAACTGGAACACAAATACATGTCTCAAAAAGTTGGACTCAGGTAGGCTGTATGCATTTTGATGAGTTGACACTAACAACACAATAAACCAGAATCTTGCAACATTTAGTAGAAACAACAAGGAGGAGAAGTTAGCCAATATCACCAGCTCTGCAGGTGATCAGCCTCCAACTGCAAACATCCCAGAGGAGGAAGTTGCACTTGTTAGTTTCCTCACAGACTGATCAACGTTCATAAGTACTCAGTTTCACACACTGTTAGTATTGCGCTTTGACCATCAGAAGGCTTTACCTATGCACATGACCCAAAAGAAAGACTTTTGCTAGTTTCTCATGGGTCTGAGGCCTTGCTTCTTGACATGACCAGCTCACGTCAAGCAATGGACATTCACTCAGAATCTCCCTCACTCAGGACATCACCCACATAAAAATGAATGGAGGAGATTAACCATTGAGTCTCCTGATTCTAAACTCATTCTTTTTCTTTTGACAGGCTAAGTCTTTTCTGTGTTGGTGGGAACCCCAGTGCTGGCTGCAATATGTGAGCTGCTGCAGGGCTGACAAGAAGCAGAGCTGAGCCCATGTTAGGAAAGATTCATGTACATCCCATGTGCTACAATGACTCACTCCCTGGTCACTGACACTGGAGAAAGGAAGAAATGAATTTCTTATTCAGTTGAGAAACCTTTGTGCCTAGTATAGAACATGGCATGCAGTAAGCATCAAGTGATTTATTTTGAGAATCTAGTTGCAGCTCTTACTTGTTCGCCCATCTAGTTACTAAGCCTCTATGAATTTGTTTCCTTATCTGTAAAATGCAGAATAGAGATGGCATGATATCTGAGACTCCTGCCAACTCACATATTTCATTCCTATCTTAGAGGCCTCATAGCAGTTTTATTACCCTCAGAGCAGATAACATCCCTGCAGTTTAGTCAGCAGAGCCCAGCAACTCTTGTTTCCAGGATTCATGTAGGGGATGTTTTGGCTATAGGTTAGTCGAGACTTGCATACAGTCAAGGTTCTGCTACCACCTGACTCCTGGACAAGCTCTGGAAAATCATTTTACAAGTTATCAAACTAAGTTTCATAAAGACAGCAAGGAAATAAAGCCAAATGCCAAACACACATAAAGTGTAAATCATGCATGCATTCATACATGGCTCTACTCAAGTAGAGGAAGCATCTTTTTCTTATTGCACAAATTTTCTTGCAATTTTTCAAGTGAGAAAAGTATTATCTAAAGGATTCTATTCTCTTGAGATGACTTTTACCCAAAAACCTCTGCAAGGCTAAGGTAGATGTATAACGTAATGATTCTTCTAAGAACTTTAATAGTAACACATTTTATTTAGTTAGCTCCAGGTTGAAGTGGAAGTTTAGAGTCCTTTAGTACCATCTAATTTGGCAGCCAGGACACCAAAGACTATTTTAAATATAACCCTGGACCATTTAATACACTTTCTGAGCTTCTGTTACATAGTAAACTCATTCATGATTAGCATGTGCTGAGTTATTTTAGTTACCAGTGTCCACCTCATGTCACTGAGTTATTGCTAATAGATATTGACATGGCTTAAGTAATGAAAATATAACTGTGATCTCAGGATTAGATACATTCTTTGGGGAAGCCATCATGTTAAAGCTGGAAACTCTTAACCGGAAGAGATGGAGCCACAGACTGTCAGGGAAAGAGGCACACCCATTGTGAAAAACACCCAGAACTTTGTCCATAACAAAACTGTGGTCTTCAAAGGGAAAGACTTTACATAACTGTCATTCAGTTGCTTTTGCTACCTAAGGAAACAGAATCACTGCCAACCCAGGCACCAACATATTCATATTCTTGCATCATATACATGTAAAGTAAAATAAAATTAGGTGGGGATTCAAAGAAATAGAAATATTTTATTCTAGAATAGGGTAGGGCAAGGTAAGAGACAGAAGACTGTTCTACTGAAGGAAGGAAATATATGTTAAGGCCATGACTCCCAATGACAAGTCTAAAGAGTTAATGTGAAATTTACAGAATGTTTGGTCTCCCCCAAACACATGAAGCCTAGAGTTTAGTCACAGCATATTTCAGTGTGAAGACATATAACACATAGACTTTAAGGCTCACCATGGAAAAAACACCGGCTGTTTGATTATATTGGCCTGATTTATATTGATTATGTTATTGGGATATTATAATACCAAAGCACAAGATGCTTTAAGAAGAGTTCGTTTCTAAACTCTTGGAGGGTAGAGGATAGATTACTGGGGATGCAGATTTCATGTCTAGAGAAGATCCTCTTCATGGTTAATAAACAGCTTTCTCCTTACTGTGTCCTCACATAATAGAATGAGTGAAAAGTTGGTCTAAGGGCACCTTTATAATTGATCTACTCACATTCATAAGTGTTAATGACCCCTGGAAGGTGCTACTTCAACAACCAGTCAAAAATGTACAGGGAATACAAAATAACTCAAAGACAGCATGTGTGAGTTCAAATATTAATTGGTTTTAAAGTGAATAGAATAAGGTATACTGCCTTTAAAAACCTGAGATTGTGATATTGGAATAAAAAAATGAAACCCCTTACCTTTAGAAATCCTTTAATTAACAAAAGACATGAGGAAAGATATGCTATAAGAAGATCACTAATTAAAGAAAGGTGGGATTGTAATATGACTTTGAGAAAAGAGACTTCATGAATGATTTTCAGGAATAATGACAAAGAAAAATAATAATAACACCTGATGTGTGCCTAAGCTTCTAAATGCAGAGGAAGGAACTTGAGGAAAATAATCGAAAAGATACAAAGGGGGTCATAGGCTGCATCTCACCCAATAAAGTCAGAAAGTTTTCTATTTCACTTATTACCATATCTCCTTGTCTCCAGAAATGCTTCCAATAGTGTAAGTTTCTAACAAACACATTTTAGTAAGCACCACAGATGAATCTTAGAGCCTTCATCTACTTTACTAAGGCTCCATCTAAAGTGTAGTTAATAGGGAATTATCCTTGGAAAAAGTAACACTATGGGCTGCTCCAGGTAAGTGTTATTGAAGAGTCCATTAGGAAAAGGACATTAAGAAATGTATAATCCCTTTCTTCTCAGGGATTCTTTCAGTCAAGAAGCACTAAATGCTGATTTTTTCTTCCAATAGTAATAGTAATATTTGAAAATCTCAGTGAAGAAGCTGACTCTGCTAAGTTGGTCTTTATAGCGAAATTAATCTCAAAGTACATCATTAAAGCCAGAAACGAAAAGGGATTGGCCCTAGCATACTTCTATACTTGCAGCTATTTGTAATAACTCATCGTGTTTAGTTAAGAAGCATGGCATGTTGTAAATCTTCTGGCTATGCCCTGATTTTTGCTAAAACTTCTGAATAAAAT
Source organism: Acomys russatus (assembly GCF_903995435.1). Lineage (NCBI taxonomy): Eukaryota > Metazoa > Chordata > Mammalia > Rodentia > Muridae > Acomys > Acomys russatus. Next base: position 45,835,027 of record NC_067143.1, on the reverse strand, counting down.
TTCTCCATTTTGCTTGTCAGTAGTTTGCAACTAGAGAAAGGCTCAAGAGAAAATTCTGAACTAATGATAAAGAGGAAACAAATTGAAACAAAATTTTGCTCCTTCAGGCATGTCTCTCTAAGGAATGATACGTAAGAACATTAATTGTGTTATTTTATATTTATTAATCAAGACACCTTATTGGAAATGAATGTTTTTATTGAATTAGGAAATTTGATTCAACACCATCTTCTCAGAAGAGTATTAGGTCTTATAATAAATGTGATTAGGATGGCATGCTTGAAGTTGGGACCAGTCTCTGTAAACTACTTTAAAAACTATTGTAAATGCCAGCCAGTCTCCTATAAATTAAAATTTGAAAATATAATCATATTAAACCTTGGATTAAGATGTGGAGTTAGAATCTTCTAGAAAATTAACAGGTTAAATAAATAAATAATTTTAGTCAACTTAAAATATTTCTATCAATGTTTTGTTTATTTTTTTATTAATTTATTCTTGTTACATCTCAATGGTTATCCCATCCCTTGTATCCTCCCATTCTTCCCTCCCTCCCATTTTCCCTTTGTCCCATGAAAACCTTCACTTCCCAGGAAACTGGGACAGAGGGGAGGACATCCTATTGGGACTCTAGATGAGAGAAGCATGGGAGAATAGCAAAGTAGAAGGATCCAGAGGGTCCTAGAAACCTACAAGTAGAACAATATGATAGACAGATTTGGGCCCAGGGGTCCCGCTCAAACTAAGGCATCAGCCAAGGACAATACAGGCGGTAAACTTTAAACCCCTACTCAAATGATTCTTTCAAAACATGAAAATACCAACCTTAACTAAACAGTCTTCCAGTTCTCTAAAGCAATTAAAAAACTATTAAATATATTTATTATATATAAAATATATGCACATATTATATGTATGTATACATATGCCTGTATATATTTCTATGTCTACATTTAATTCTTTCAAGGCCAGCATGGTCTTGAACAGAGTATGAAAGTAACTTCTCATGAATTTGTGAGTAAATGTGTGAGTTCTAGAAATTAGCATTACGGGGTGTTGTTCAGGTATATTAATTATTATTATTATTATTATTAATGTGAGGAGAATATCAAACAAATTGATATATTCCTTGATGAAAAGTAATAATAGCAATTTTGCAGCACATGAAGCTACTTGTTTTCTCTTTCAGAACTGAAGACAATGTAACTCTGCAATTCTATGTATGTTCAATGGACAAAACCGTATACCTATGTGCCCAAACCATATGCCGTTCAGAGACAGCTACAGTAAGATTTCTGATTATAAGTGGGGTGTAGAGTGCCACTGTCAAATCACAAATTATAAAAAACAGAAAACTAAGGTAAAATAGTTTTTTGTTTTTTTTTCTCCAAAAGTGCAGGTACATATCTCAGGAAGACAGCGATCCTTCAGTACTGTTCATGTTGGCACAATAATAAGTGAAAGTAGATCTGCCTCAGGTGAAGGGGGAAATAGCCAGCAGTCTGACAGTTGAATATGCCAGCACAGGTGAAATTAGAGACAGCAGTACAAAATTGTTTGGTCAAATTGGGTTATTGGTAAAGTTTATACAGAGGAATTTTGTCCTTAGCACTCAGGTAATAATAAGTAAAGATGGAAAAGTATTAAGATGAGCCAGAAAAACACTGTGGTGATTTTAGGAGAGGAGACAGAAGTCCACAAGCAGTTAGCATTGTAAGAATGTAGAGAGAAACAGTAGTAGAAGACCCAGAGAGATGAAATTATAAATCAGACATGAGGTAGTAAGAGGTTGCGTAAAACCAATGTTTATTCTGAAAATTGGAACCTTGATGATTAGTTTTACAGTAATATTGTATTATGAGTCAATTTATACATTTAACAGGAAATCAAAAATTAACTAATGGAAGGAAAATTGAGAAGCATTTTTCTTGATAAACTACCGTTTCGCATAGGTGGAGTCTCTCTTGGCTTCTGTCTGAGGTTCTTCCTGATCCTCTTTTTCCCCACCAATATCTCTTGAACTTTCGCTGCACCCAGGAAATTGGAATGCATCTGTAGTGCATGAGTCTAGACACAAAACCCAGCTACTTTGCTGCTAATGGGAGCACATCTAATATGAGCAGAAAGAAATTACAGAAGTCCATTATTTTGTCAATTAAAGCTGATTAATTCAGTAGGAAACAAACACATTTTCATTTTTGTTGAAACAAACAGTGGACCATGCAGAATTTAACAGAGATCCAGGAAATAAGACAGTCACAAAAAGAGAGCTAAAATAATTCATTTAGTTAGCTAACTGGAAAACAAAACAGAATTCCTAAATGCGGCAAGGGAAAATGAAAACCAAGAGAATAGGAACAAACTTCCAACGTGTTATCCACCTTTCATCATTTTGAAAAGAGTAAAACCTTTGCCTTAAAATCCTTTTGTGTTTGAAAGTGTAACCTCTACTCAAGAATAGGGCTTTTTGTTATATGTATTCATGAGTAAATGATAAGAGGCCAGGATATAAAGTAAAAAGAAATGATAATAATAAATATGCCACAATGAATTATTCATTCATTTAAGTCCAGTAAAGATAATTATTTTAAAAATAATTTCAAAGAGAAATTTAAAAGAACCAGTAATTCAGAATGAGTAGTATCAAGAGTGACTATAGTTCATTGCAGCTAAATCTTACATTCATCAAAAATTGACATGCAAAAAAGTCTTTTAAAAATCAGAAAGAATCCATTCAATAAAATCTGAATGGGCTCAGTTGTTGAATTTAGTAGATAGCTGTCTCTCTCTCTCTCTCTCTCTGTCTCTCTCTCCTCCTCTCTGGGTATCTGTACCGCTCGCTCCTCCTCTTCTCTCTCTCTCTCGCTCTCTCTCTCTCTCTCGCTGCTCTGGTCTCTCTCTGGTCCTTTCTCGTTTCTCTCTCCTCTCTCTCTCTCTCTCTCTCTCTCTCTCTGTGTGTGTGTGTGTGTGTGTGTGTGTGTGTGTGTGTGTGTGTGTAAAACTCATAAAATAATTGCTTATATGGCTTTTTCAGACAACCTTTTTGTTATCCATTACTCCACTAATTTCATCCTCTGCTCAATTTTCCAACACCTCTCCACATTTATACCCCCTTTTTCCTTTATATCAGTGGTGTTTCCCTTTCCATAATTTTTCTTCCTTCTCCTCACCCTGGTTTTTTCTACTTTTCTGGTTTCTATAGGTACTCCAAATTAAGCATGAAAATAGATCTGACAATGGCATCCAGTTATAAGTCACAACATGGGGGATATCCTTTCTTGGTATCAGTTACATCATTCAGTATAAAAAGTCATCCACAGTCTGACACAGATTTGAACCCTTATAAATTCAATAATGCCCACTGAAATAAGATATAACCCTGAGTACAATAATGTCATGAAAATTATTAGGTCAATCCATTTATTCACAAATTTCGGGAATTCCTTGTTTTTAATAGCTGAGTAGTATTCCATAGTGTATATGTACCACAGTTTCTTTATCCACTCTTCTACTGAGGGACACTTAGGCTGTTTCCATGTTCTGGCTATTATGAATAAGGCTGCTATGAACATGGTTGAGCAAATTTTCTTGTTGTGTGCTGGAGCATCTTCTGGGTATATTCCAAGGAGTGGGATAGCTGGGTCTTGAGGAAGCCCTATTCCCAATTTTCTGAGATAGCACCAGATAGATTTCCAAAGTGGCTGTACTAGTTTGCATTCCCACCAGCAATGAAGGAGTGTTCCTCTCTCCCCACATCCTCGCCAGCATGTGGTGTCGCTTGAGTTTTTGATCTTAGCCATTCTCATGGGTGTAAGATGGAATCTCAGAGTTGTCCCAGAAGCAGAAAGAATCAAATGGTATATACTCACTTATATCTGCATACTAGCCCAAGGGGCATGTCCCACAAAAGCCTTCACTTACCAGAAAACTGGGACAGAGGGGAAGGCATCCTATTGGGACTCTAAATGAGAGACGCATGGGAGAACAGCAAAATAAAAGGATCCAGAGGGCCCTAGAAACCTACAAGTAGAACAATATGATAGGCAGATTGGGCCCAGGGGTCCTGCTCAAACTAAGGCACCAGCCAAGGACAATACAGGAGGGTAAACTTTAAACCCTTCCCAGATCTAGCCAATGGTCAGAATATTCTCCACAGTTGAGTGGAGAGTGTGATACGACTTTCTCACGTACTCTGGTGCCTCACATTTGACCATGTCCCCTGGAGGGGAGACCTTGTGGCACTCAGAGGAGGACAGCAAGTAGCCAAGAGAGACTGATACCCTATGAGAATATATAGGGGAGGTATCCCCCTCAGGAACAGTCATAGGGGAGGGGAATAATGGGAAAATGGGGGGGGAGGAATGGGAGGATACAAGGGATGGGATAAACATTGAGATGTAACAAGAATAAATTAATAATAAATCCTACAGCATGATTACATGCTATTAAAAAAAAAAAAAAGAAAAGAAAATTATTAGGTAACCAATACTGTTTGATTGGATTTAGAGCCCTATGTACAAAAGAAAATATATGCCTGCTTTTGTAAACCTGAAAAAAAAAAAAAAGCCATGGTTGGGGAGCTCATAGAATCCTATGCTGAATCAACTATTATTATTTTACTAAATGAGCATATTACCAGGAACCATCATATAAATCAGTATATTTCTACCCATAGAATAATACAACTCTCTAACATCTTCAGAGACATTTCTTTCTGTAGTAGACGATTGTTAACATAGAAAATCAGAACTGATAAAAATGCAGAGAGTACGTGACAGAAAAATTCAGCTAGAACCGAGAGATCTGTAGTAGATGCCTACTCTAGTGACAGTGGTGACAGATGGGGCATAAAGACACTAAGGCCTAGAGCTCAGTGAGATGCCACTTTTGCATCTTTGGGCATATTTGCCCTGCTGGTCACGGATGCTGTGATAGGCATCAGAGCTGGATAGGATGACGGGTAATTCCTCACAGAGGAGTCTGTCAGGCCGTTTCAAGCTAGAATCTTCTGGGTATGTGTTTGACATACACAGTTTATGCAGCAAAAGAGACATTCCTTCAATCTATGAAAGGCAACCAAGGCCAGCTGCAGGAGCCTGTATTGTTTAGGATGTCTTTGGATTCCCTTGACAAACAACTCGAAAGGTTTCTTGTACCTGAAGGGGCTGGGGTTTGTTGTTGTTGTTGTTGTTTTGGTTAGATGGTCTATGATAAGTCATAAATGGCATACATATTTGTAAATCAGATAAACAACAAAAAGATTTTATGCAACAAATGAAGAAACCTAGAAATTCAAGAGTAAAAATTGTAAAGTGCTGTTGAAAAATGGCAAAACACTAATACAGACATATTTTTAAAAGGCAGTTAGGTATCAAATAAACACAGGAAAATATGGGCAAGAGAGAAATGCAAATGCGTGTTTCAGGGGAACCCCTGTACATGTATGTGCAGTACAGTTTCTGTAGTGAGAACTCAACTGAGCACAGAGAATCTGGAACAACTGGCTGTCAGCCTGCCCACAGGAACACACATTACCACAGCTGCTCTGCAAAGCCAGAATGGTTCCTGCCAACTTCAATGTACTCATCCTCAGAACACAGAAACCTACCCCTGCCGAGGTTTGACTGAAGGCACAGGTTGAAAACCCCTGAGAAGTTCCAAATAGCAAATCCCTTGTTTTATATAAGTCAAGTACCATTTCTACCACTTATCTTTTGCTTTCTTTACATTTCAAAGCTGGGAGAAAATTTCTACATTTTGTATGTGTGATCATAGTTTCATTTAATACAGATAAATATATGAAAATGAAGTTAAGTCATGGGGTCAACATATACTTACTTTTAAAAAAACACTATCTGGATTTTATGGACACAATTCTTTTTTATCTTTCATGAGAACATTTTTATTTACTTCTTTTTTACATATAAATTTATATTATTACACATATATAAAATAAACTAAATACATCATGAAGAACCAGAGAACAATCAGGAATTATATTCATGTTACATTCATAGTAATTGGCTGTTTGTATTTGGCAACCTTGAAGAAAACATTTCCCTATTTCAGTGAGTCTAAAATTCTGAATATAACTCTATCATATCTCATCTCTATCAACTTAAAAAATCTATCTAGACCTAAAGACATCTTAAACCCTAAACAACTAACCTTAATTGTGAAAATAAACTATTTGGTCTTCAGTCCCATCAGAGACTTGAGAAGAAGTAAAATTAATTACCTGGTCACTCAATAATATTATGGAGATGGCCTCAAATGTGGCAAATCAGCCACCAGGAGGTTTATTGATGCTCATCATCATCATTGAGGTAGGCTGGGGGCTTCCTGGAGTTAACCTGTCTTGTTGTCAAAAAACCATTATAACAATATAATAAAATAATTTCCTACTGATTAAGAGCCAAATAGCATGTTTTACAGTTAATTAAAAACTATAATCCCCAAAGTTTTTGTCCAGATACGTGAGTATTGTCTGCAATCTCTGTCTTGTAGGATTGGAGGCATGTCACATCATATTTGCCTGAATTATTAGATCTATTGACACATGAAACTTCTTTGTCACTTCTCTAATGCTAAGAATTAAACTAATAAGCTTATTTCTAATCAATAATTAAAACTTTTTCTGCTGTCATAACTGGAATTTATATTGGACATAAAACAAACATAGCAACCTTTTTTTTCATAGGATAGGAAAGTGTTAGCCTGGGCCAGTAAAAGAGCTAGAGCTCTACTTTTTAATATTTTCTACATGGTCCAAAATTTTATAACTTGATTTTGGTAGTTGTAAAAATTATGGTATCTTCTACCATCTCCAAAAGCTACCAACCCTATTATGACCATCTGCATGGCCACAATAATCAGCACCATCATAAATACAACAAAACCAACCAAAGCATAAAGGTCCTCTATGATTAAAATTGCCATTGTCATCATGTCTGCTCAATACAGGCTCCACAAAGGCAACAGCAATAGACATGCTAATGAGGACAGGAAAAAGCCCAGTGAGCCTCAACCCTACACATAGGACTGCAGGCAAGTAAGGAATACTGAGAGTGGGAAAAACGGTCTTCCCCAAATAGACCGAGTGGTTAGCTAATACCAAATGGTTAGCCTTGAAATTAAAAAGTGTTCTCATACAAACTGAACAAGTGATATACAGAGATATATAGATATGTGTTTGTGTGTATTTGTATGTATGCATGTATATATATATATATATACATATAGATGCATGAGCACGTATATGCACACACACACACACATATATATATATATACAATTAATATATAAATAGAACAAGCATTTGAAAAAGAGCAAGTATTCTATGGGAGCGTCAGGAGGGAGGAAAGGGAAGGGGAGAATAATATGACTATATTATAATCTCAAAACACAAAATAAATAATTTTCTAAAAATTGACATTTTCAACAAAAGTACTTTCCCAACAACTACTGTAGTTTCCAGATCCTCTTCAGTGTCTTTGTCAGGAGGAATTACCAGGAAACTGTAATAGGATGTTTCGCAGGTCACAGTTGTGGCTACTCAACCACATTTCTGAATATAATCTCACTAATACAGTTGTCGACATAAGGGCTCACAAAACCTCTTTCTTTTCCACTACTTGTGCCATCAAGATTTCATTTCTTTCATTTCCTCGTGATTCCCAAAATAATCTAATGAGTGATTTTCCTGTGTTCTTTAAAGCAATCAACAAAGCTTTTCTTTGTTTGTTTGTTTGTTTGTTTGTCTTTTCTGTTCATGAGGGTAGGAATATCAGAGGCAGAAGTCCATGAGCATGATGGAATAGCATCAAGATCGGCTGCAGGGAAGTAGATCGACTTTATTCGAGGAGTGAGGGGAATGTATAAGAAAAAAAAGGTAGTCTGATAAGTGATAACAGTATATTTCATTTCTATTAAATCACTGTCGCCCTATTGCCTTGTAAGTGCGTGCTACTTAATTATCATGTAGGCAAGGGTTGAAGGGTAAGCATTCTACAGGAAACTGTGTCAGAGGCTACTTATACAATAAGCTAGGCATCTAGCTCAGGGACATCCTCCAGCTAAGGACAGGCAGGGTGTAGGAGGCCCCGCTCGGGTAAGGAAGTCCTCCATCTCACAATGAACTCACAGAGCAATCCAGTCACGGAGGCGGCAACCTTCAGCAGCAGGGCCCTCCAACAATGGTGGAGGAGGCCAGCTAGAGTATAGGCGATTTCACCTCATTACAGACATGGTAATGTGGATGTGACCTAGCTACATTATATCAGACATAAGAATATACATTTAGTAAACATTACTTTCATGATTTATATAGATTTCTTGGATAGCATATATCTGCTTCTAAAATCCAAGCTTTTGACATTGTGACATGATGTGGTCAGCTACAAAATTGTACTTGAAAACCACTTACTGTGGTTACAAATACAAATCACACACACACACAAATCTCATAAGATATTAAGGCTAAGATTTTTGTTGGTCCTCATCATAGATATCCTAAGGTATGTGTAACCACATGTGGCCTGATGGGCACAGATTGGACTTGCCTACCAGTCAATCAAGATCATTTCTACTGAGAGCCAGCATAAATCATTACAGGATAATATGCCGAAATTTAAATTTCCAAAGAGAAAGTGGTCTAATTTGCAATTTCTTCATCCGAGATGTTATGATGCATCACTACACCCATAATTGGTTTGACATTGAATTTTATAACAAAAAGCATCTGGCCTCACTCCCTCGGTGACCAATGAGAACAATCACTGAAGCTGGGACAAATTATCCTCTCTAAGAACAACAGCTGTCTCTGTGATCTATAAATATGTCTTCCTCCTTTACCCAGAAGAATATTCATGTCACAGAAAAGTAGAGACAAGGGCATTATGGGAGGTGTGGCTTTGATGGGAGGCCAACTGTTCTTCATTTATCTTTTTGGTGGCCAATGAGTCTTTCTTTCACTACACAGCTGTTTCTTCCTACTCTCTTGATTATATACACCAGAGATACATACCTGCATTATCTTTGGAAGCACTCATAAAAACGTGAAAGGTTCCTTTTTGTGTTCTTTCTTTGCTACCTCAATACCATAAGTTACCTATTGGAAACAGTGTGAAAATAAGCAAGATAATAATGTCTCGTTGACAAGTAACTTCATACAAGTTCAATTAAGACCTATAGGTTGGATTGTTGGGTCAAACGGTAGTTATATTTTTAGGTTTTTTTTTCCTCAGAGATATCTAGTTTCTCATAATTGCTATGCTAAGGTACCACCACACTGGCAGCTTTCTCCCTCAAGCATGTGTGTTCTGAAGATTGAACTCAGATTTAGGATTAGTGGTAAGTGACACTTAGAGATCCTGTTGACTAAGTGAGGATGACATCAGTAGCAAGTGCCAATGTTCATGTATCTTCATTTATAAATATTTGTTAGAAAAAAGCATGAGTATATTCATATAGATGGTAGAGATGGCTCAGCAGTTAAGAGATCAGTTCCCAGCACCAATGTCAAGCTTCTCAAAACTGCCTGTCACCCCATTTTCAGAGGATCAAGCATCCTGTTCTGGTCCCCAGTGGCATCCACACCCACATGCACATGACCACACACAGACTCATAAACACAAATTATAAAACAAATATTTTTAAAAACTAAAAATATGCATGCATGTAAATATATGTAATATATGTACAAAGATTAAAGCATTGTGTATTTGCTTGTATGTAGACCTGTGCCTCCATATGCATTTGTATACACATGTTAAGAGATGTGAGTAAGTAATACATATTCATATTGATATAAGTCTACATGTAAATATATCGACACAGGACTGCTGAGGTGACTCAGTAGTTAAGAGCACCTAAGACACTTATGGCAGGTGGCTTGTAATCACTTGTAACTGCATCCCTCTGGGATCAGACAACCAATTTGGTCTTCTGCAGGCACCTACATATGCAAGCATATAACACATGTAAATACATGATTAAAAATAAATATATGCATAAATGTAAATATTTTGGAAATCAAGACGTCACATCCATACCTTCAGTTTGAAACCACTTTCAATTTATCTCCTAATTTTTTAAGCTCCTTAGTTACTATATTGTTCCACTATGTAACAAGAAACTCTTTCAAACTTATGGTCACATAGATAGCCCTCGTTAACGTCGGTGAGCCAAAAAATAAAAGTAATAAATATGAACAAGAGAAGTCTGTAGGAAAGAGGAAGGGTTGGCAGAAAGAACAGAATACATTTACAAAATTGTAAAAATAAAAGAATTAAAATTTAAAAATAGTTATTGATATACATTCAGAATTTTGGACACACCAAGATAGGAAAGATGTTTTGTTCAAGGCTGCCAAATAAAAATAGCCAAAACATTAAATATGTAACATATATATATAATTCCTCATAGTCTCATGGTTCTTCTTGCTGTAGGTAGTTTATTGTATGTATGTATGTATATATATATACATATATATATATTTGTAATAATATAAATGTATATATAAAAAATAAAATAATAATAATAATAAATCTTGAATTCCACGATGTAACCATGCTCAAACTGCAGCAGACTTTATGCATATATCTTTTATTACTTAGTGAAGGAAATAGCAAATATTAGAACCAGTAATCATAAAGCACAACATTCTTTATTTACCATGCATATAATACTATAAGAAGAATAAACCAGTACCTGTCAGAAGATTAGTTTACAGGTATCATTGGTTCTGCCAGAAAAGAAGCTAAATGTAATTAATCAGCTTAACAACCTTTATCTAGCTCCCTAGATGCAACATATTTGGAAATGCTCTGTTTAACTGGTCAAAATGATGCAATGCTCCCCTCCCCTTTTTTCACACCTGGTTACCTGGTTGTTCCTGGTTAAGGTTTTTCTTATTTAAAAAGTTGGCCTTAGAAACAGACCAGCACCACAGTTTGGCTCCTGGAGTCCACTCTGTATCCCTGTCCAGTCAATTTTATTCAGCATTCTATAAAATATATATATATATATATATGAACACCAGCAGTGTAAAATCTAAGGTCAATTATATGTGGTTTGTGTCCAGTTGGAAAATTACTTCCATTAAGAACTCACAGGGTTCAGGAGCCCCACAAGGAGACCATCAAGGCCAGGAGACAGGGTCCCAGGGGAGATGCACAAACTGTTGCACCAATCAAGGATACTACATGCAGTAAATATAGACCCCTGTTCAGATCTAGCCAATGGACAGCTCATTCTCCACGGTTGTGGGGAGAGTGGGAACTACCTCTGACATGAACTCAGGTTCCCCCAGCTTTGTCACTTCCCCTTGGTGGGGAAGCCCAGTGGCACACAGAGGAAAGGGATGCAGGCTATCTGGATGAGATGTGATAGGCTGGTGGTCATATGGTGGGGGAGGAGATCCCCTTCTGTCAGAAGTCTAGGGGGGGGATAGGGAAGAGGAGGGAAGGAGAGTGGAAACAGGAAGATACAAGTGAGGGGATAACAATTTGGGTGTAATCTGAATAATTTTTTTAAAGATGCCATGATGGTGGATTTTATCTCTTGAAAAAAATCTTAATAAATATTTATTAAAATGTTCTTTGTGGTTCAAACTCACTTTTGAAACAACACAATATGTTATGACATAAAACAACATTTTTGCTCAAGTTTAATCTTTTCTCACTCACTGGCACCAACAGTCTAAGGACATGTTTTACAGCAATAAATTATAGAAATTCTCTTCTCACAAAAGCAAAGGTGTTTGGAGTTCACTACATGTCTTTGGCTTCTTGCCAAGATCTCGATTTTACGATGAATTTTTGATTGCTTAAAACATTTATTTAAAGTTTAAAAAAAAAAAAAAAAAGGAAATCTGGCTCACATTGCTATGTAATTAACAGAAGTGAAAAAGACCTGCAGTTAGCTTAAAGAGCAAATGTCTGGGAAGCATTCAACTGTGCATCTTTAGTAATAAATTTGCTGTGGGTCGATGGTCTGAGTTGAAAGCTGATCATTTTCCTTTCTCACAAGGATAGTAACAAGTTTAATTTAGTTTACCTTTCGCTGTATCCCCTGAACTTCATGCTACTTTTTTCTTATTAAGCTTTCATTGATCTCATCAACAACTCTGCTTTGAAAAGCAAAATAACCCATTATCCTGTCTCTTAGCCTTCCATATGTGCTTATTTTAGTCCTCAACCTGTTTTGATAATGTCTCCTTTACTAGGTGACAAACTCCCCAGTGGTTTTATCAATGCTTATACAATAAACTTCATTTTTATAACAAAGTATAAATGGAGTAATAATTTGCTCCTTTATTTCCCTATGTCATCTATTCACTCAATATTAAAGCAATACAAGTTTACAGGTATTTATTTATATCAAATATTTTAATACATTTATAAGCATTTAGTGTATGAAAGCTCACAGTGGATAAGCTTTATTAATTGTCTTAACTTATACAAATTTCTATCATACTTGAGTGCCTTTCTTTTTCTATAATGTAAAGTAATAATAATAACTGCCTCAAATTTTTTGAAATAGTGTTCCTAGTAAGACAATGGTATTGATGATACTGCCAACAATGTTTTGTGCTGCTAAAATAACTTTGAATGTTCCCTCCTTTATGATGTTCATTTAACCAACACCTTACAAATGATTCTTTACAATTCTAACCACAGTTCTTTTTGTGGGATTGTCAGTTGTTAATTTTCTTTTATCCTTGTCTTTACAAAATGTGCTCAGCATGCTAATACTTTCAGATACAAGTAACTCAGATCATGACAGAGAAATACACCAGGAAACAATGACAGGAACAAACCAGAAACTACAGCACATTTGCAGAAAATGACAAACAGGCTCTAAAATTCATATGGCGTTTCCACTGACAAGCAATACCTCAAAATAACACAGTCTTGATACACAAGAACACCCTTTAAATGCTGAGTTTCTAATACCAGAACTGGATAGAAATCCACAGTGTAAGAGGTAGCTTCCACATGACCATGACAAGAGTGCCTTAAGAAGGAAGGGATTTGTTTCTTCTTCTAGTTCATGGAGACACAGTCCATCAAAGTAAGGAAGGCATGGGGACATTGCATCACATTTTGTGTACAATACAGAAGCAAAGAGAGATAAATGGTGCTGCCCACTCACTTTCTTTTTGTTCTTCAGTTCTGACCACAGCCCATAGAGATTGTGCCACCCGCATTTAGAGTAAGACGCCCTTGTTCAATTAATCCTTTCTGGAAACTCTCATAAACAAACTCAGATGTGTTTCCATGGTGAGTCTTAATCCAGTCAATTTGAAAATGAAAATTAACCATTTGTGGAAAGCTGACTTTGACGTACACAGAATTAAGTTGGATGAGACACAAGCAATCGGCTACCTATGCAAGAGAATAAAGCCAGACTCTACTTCACACTATTCACAAGGGTTAACTCAAGATGACTAATTGACTTGCTGAAATGTCTAAAACTATAAAATTTTTAGAGCCATAATATGTCACTTAAATTAGGACTTAATCAATTTTAACACATATTAAACTTGGATTTTTTTTCAATTCTTGTTACAAAATTACAGAGTCCTTGAAAATTGATTTAGGTTATATTTTCTAAAAACAGGTAAATTTATGAGACAAAAACCCAGTAAGACATAAATGCTGGTTTTGCTTACCTGCACATAAGTTTTCTAAATGTCTAATTTATTTCTTATAGAATAATTTATCAGCATTCAATGTTTATCATATATGCATAGTGGTTGTTATCTTCTCTTTATCCATAGTTTAAAAAAGGTTATCAAAAGCTTCTGAGCCTAAGGACAAACCAGATGTCGTTGGGACTTAAACACAGGTCTGTCTGAGGTTGAGGTGGTACTTCCTCTGAAGTACACTACTAATCAATGATGTACACATATGCCTCTGCCTTCTCATATTTAGCTCTGAAGGCAATTTTCATCAGATCTTTGTCAATTGATTTTCCATATGAGTCTTATGCCTCATGTTACCTCACTAAGGCCTAAAATGGTATAATTTACTTGGCTACCTTATTTTATTAAGAGAGAATAAGAATCATTTATGTCAGCTGCTGTGATCTCTCTGGCCATTAAATTCAATAAAAAAAAAATAAAGGTATAAAATTAGTTATTTGAAGTTTAATTTATAGGAAAATAATGAGTAAGGAGTGCCAGATGCCAGTAAATTTAATAAATTGGTCACTATTACCTTAGCAGAGACAAACAACAGAAGGAGAATAATGAAAACAACCTACCACGGGAAAGGTGAGAATGGGAGGTGTGACTTTCAATCCCAAAATAGAAGCAAAGACGTGATTTGGCAATTCAACCCAATATGGTCCCTTCCGATCAGTCATCAAAATGCCGTACAAAACCTTATCAAAACACAGAATACAGAGAAAAATCAGACATGACCTTTATTCTAAGGGAGTTTGGCAGTCTTGAAGAGAAGAGTGATATCGCTTGATCAGTCGTTTTGGTTCTATAACAAAAGCTTATATTTGTGCTGTGGAAAAGCAAAGGAGTGCTTCCGCTGAGGTTTAAGGAGCCAAACACATGAGCAGTGTGGTTTTATGGGTAAGATGAGGTCCAATTGAAGACTGGACAATAAATAAGATATTAATTGGTAGACTAGAAAGGTAGGAAAGAGGATTAATGTATATAGGAAACTGCATACTGTGTACTGTGTGGGTTGCAAATGATGTTGTGGGACATCAGTCTGGGAATGAGTGAGCTGGGTGGTGCAGTGCTTAACAGAGAAGTGCATAGTATTTCTTTTGGTTTTTGATGGCAAGTTCTGAAGATATAGGCAAAAAATGCATTCTGATACAAAAAGCATTCCTCTGTTGCGATGCTTCTCAACAATTTTAAATATCTTTTATCCCACAAGATTGCAAGTTTTTCCCTATGAAGGAGATATAGCTGCTAGGCCTTGTGTTTCAGAAGCTTGTATGCGCATTGGCACATTGGCGGGACACTGAAAGAATTTGAGGAGAGGCTAGCAAGAAAACTTTCTGGACAAATCTGAATCTCAGAATGCTCATATTCTTTGAAAACTTTTTCTTCGTGTCTTCAAATGGCATAATCGTCCAAAATTGATACTGTAATCTGCCTATATCATCATCAATGATTAAAATTTCGCATTCTTATCCTCATCAACTCTCTACCGGAGGAGCATTTCTAGTGTAATAGGGCTGATTGCAGAGTAATTTGCTACTAACTTGTGAGTAGCAGCATTTGCATGAATATGGCCTGAAAGATTTTTAACTAAAATAATGGCAATGCGCTTTCAGGTCACTGTGATACTTAACCCTTCCATGGCTCATTGAAATTCGAATTTTTAGACATCCTTAATAAATCCTAAAAATAAGTCTATATTAATGAACACTTAAACATATCTGAGTGTGGATGCATGTGAAATATAACTAATTGGAGATGAAGCCACACAAAGTTTATTTGTACACGGGCTGTTTTTGCAATCTTATGTCAAACATATACTTTTAAACGCAGGCCTCAGAACTTCTATCATTTCCAACATGAATATGAGTAAGTTAGCTCTCAATGTATTCATCTTAGGTAGCAGCATGTCTCTATATGCAGCTCTGTGACTGAAGAGAGAAGGAAGGAGATGAATGTAACGTATGATGTAATATATCGGCCAAGGGAGCCAGTTAAATTTTAATCACTTCCCCTCTAGATTCCACTTGGCATTGGAAGGACATGAGACCTGGAAAGGTCATGGACCATCATTGTATCATTGAAAAGGGGTAAAAATCAATATCAGAAATTTAGCTGCCACAACCGACATTATATATCAGTACAGCTCAGATTCCTTTTCCTTTTATGATAAGTCACCAGAAGAGACCTTCTCCCTAAAGTGATTGCCTAGAGGCCGCATCTGTATTTCATGAATATTTCCATACGTTTTACTATGAAACCATAGATAAAGAAATGTATCCCTGTCTTTATCACAGTTGGAGTCACAGTTTATGTCTAAAGCATCCAAGTCTTTGAAAGCTACATCTGAGAGATCGCATACATGATGTCACTTCAATATCCTATTGTGGCTGTAAGTTCCTCCTGAAAGGGAGATCTCTCCCTGCAGTTATATATTGTGTCGTTTACTAAGGTAGAATATCAAACGAGTGGCTCCTACTGAATTCAAGGGGGCAGACTAATGAGTTTATCCAGTAGAGGTAGGAACTGTATTTGTGAACTGTTACCCAGTCATATCTTTAAGGAAAATTCAAACTGCAATGTAAAAAGTAACAGTGCTTTACTGCTGGTCCATGCATTCAGAAATATGTGAGGTATATCAATATTACATTAATGTTCCAGGAAGGGAGAAGCTGACCTTCTGTATTTTAACTCTGTCTATAAACCATGTGACTCTATTTGGGATTTAAATAGACATAATCTTTATTTAGAATTATTCAGTTGCAAAGGTTAAGCTAGGGATAAGAATAAAGAATCAAAAATATACTGGCAGGAGTTGGTGACTGTTTGAACTAAAATACTACAGACAAAAAGGAAAGGTGTTCCCTATTTAGAACGCTGACAATAGATTTGTAGGAATTTGAAATTTATTGTCATCTTTACCATGAAAGTGCTCTATCACACAGTTATTAGGAATAATATTTTCTTAAAGATGAGAAAATTAGAGGGCAGTCTGTATGGTTTTCTTTTTACTCTATAATCACAGTTTGTACTGAAATATAGGGTCATGACCCTATAGCAAGAATCGTGAGATACCAAATCTGTAGGGAAATTTTAATACAGCAGCATGACTACCCTGGAAGGGAATCATATCCAAAGACCTAGGTCAGTGAGATCTAGAGGGTACAAAGACATGCCCCTCGCGGATATCTTTAATGCATCTGCTGGAGTGCAGACATGCCTTTTGTACATACCTTTCATTTCAAACAATAACATATAATTGAGAAGTAGACAAAGTGATGAATCAAAGAAAGAGTTGACAAATGAGTGAGAGATAGGATGTGCCCAACTCTCAAGAGAACAGACAGGAAAGAGAAGCTACTTAAGAGCATCACTGAAAGGGAGTAGGGAACAGACAATACAGAAAGAGTAGTAGAGTACAATACAGGAATGCAGTAGAGTCAGTGCAGTTCAGTTGAGTTAAGTGCAGGCTGTTCAATGCAGTTCAGTTCTTGGAGGTGAAAGAGTTTTTCCAAGCAGAACAATTCAGTGAGAAAGCCAAGAGAAGTCAGTTTGAACCAATAGTCTTGGAGAGGAGTTTTGAACCAGAATAGCTGAAGTGAAACAGCCAGCCAGGGTTCAGAAAGAACTGGAAAGGGTTAGTTTATTCAGTAGTGAGTCTTAGAGGCTGAACACATTCTAGGACTTTTTCAATAGAAGAAGAGACATTACTACAGTGAAATCACCCACTTAATGTGTCTGTTTATAGGGCTCTTCTCTGAATAATGTATCTAATTCTCTTCACTTACTGAACTCTAATATTGTGTCAGAAACAGAAATACATAGAAGATAGATAGAAGCACATTCTCTAGAAAGAGAAAATTTTGCTGTATATTTTGGGCAGGAGGGAGTAAACCTGCACTATGGGGCACTTACAACAACTGCAGAGATCTAGGACAGAATTAATGAGTTGACTTCTTCTATTGGCATGCCCTGTCCCAGCATAAGGAGAAATAGGGAAGCAGAATTTTGAAATATGTGTATTAGGTGCTAACTATTTGACACATTTCACTCAAGGCTCATAACAATTAAGTAGGTGAGAAATGACAATCCCCAATTATGCAGAAAAATTTGTCTCTCGAGTAACTTTTTCTGTGTCGTGTAGTTAAAAAAAATGCATTTTCCAAGAGATATGGTTTGTCAGAAGGGCCATACTCTTACAACACATGCTAGGGAGTTGAGAGCTTTTGTTTTTTGTTTTTTGTAAGTAGAAAATGTTTTTCAAGACACAGACGTTGAAATGAATTGCAGGTATTCTGTCAAAGACACCAGAAGGAAAGGAGGGGGCTTAGCAATGGCAAAAGTATGGGTATGAGAAACACAACAACAAAGAATGGAGATAATGCAGTGTAACATCAAAGACACAGAGAACAGCTAACAGCTTTACCCCAGATGGGGAGAAGTGAAAAAGCAAATTCCAGTACCTATGGGCGTGCATCCCAAAGAGAAAACTCTAGTGGATAAAGGCCAAGGTGGCTAATTGGAGCTACTATCAACATGACCTCACAGGGGAAAGTCTGAATAGCATAGAGCAAATTCATTCAGACTTCCTTGACTCCTCCTCCTCAGTAAACAAATAATAGAGAAGAAGAGCTCAATGGAGCCTTTTGACATAGTCCAAAATCATCTATATACGGGAAGAGAGAATGACAGAGATCCAGACATATAATTGGAAAGTAATAAAAAACGTGTTAACACAACTCAAAGTTAGTGTGGGAAGTCTGAAGTTTCTCCGTATTCCCAACCCAATGGCACAGGGAAGGTTCAACCAATGAAGCTCTGGACTCTAGGAAATCATCAACTTCATGTGGTCTGCTGTAAAAGAGTGAAGACATGTTTCTAGGAAACAATGGCTCTAGGTGTCAAGTGGAGTGCCTATTTGTTATCAGGGAGGCTAACATACTCAAATGAGCACATATAGTCACTTATATTAGTCCTTCCACCCACTTCATGACCTCACCTCCAAAATAATTGACATTGCATGTATCTTGTATTTTGTTTTTTTTTTTTAATTTTTTTTATTAATTTATTCTTGTTACATCTCAATGTTTATCCCATCCTTTGTATCCTCCCATTCTTCCCTCCCTCCCATTTTCCCATTATTCCCCTCTCCTATGACTGTTCCTGAGGGGGATTAACCCCTCCCCCCCGTATATGCTCATAGGGTATCAAGTCTCTTCTTGGCAACCTGCTGTCCTTCCTCTGAGTGCCTCCAGGTCTCCCCCTCCAGGGGACATGGTCAAATGTGAGGCACCAGAGTACGTGAGAAAGTCAAATTCCACTCTGCACTCCACTGTGGAGAATGTTCTGACCATTGGCTAGATTTGGGTAGGGGTTTAAAGTTTACCGTCTGTATTGTCCTTGGCTGGTGCCTTACTTTGAAACTGGGACAGAGGGGAGGACATCCTATTGGGACTCTAAATGAGAGAAGCATGGGAGAATAGCAAAGTAGAAGGATCCAGAGGGTCCTAGAAACCTACAAGTAGAACATTATGATAGGCAGATTTGGGCCCAGGGATCCCGCTCAGACTAAGGTATCTTGTATTTTGATTTTGTCTATTCACTTACTGTTTCTCATTTTTTTAATTGATGTGAGTTGTAAGTAAAACATATTAACTATACAACACCTAGTATATGTATTTCAAAATTCTATACCCAATATCTCCTTAAGCTGGAACGAGGCTTGTCAATAAAGGAAGGCAGCTTATTTTTCCCTGTCACAGGTCTGCAGCTGTTCTAAGCACCCCAGGGTGTGGGTTCAGTCCTCCTTGCTCAAAATTTGCAAAAAGCTTCTTAACCACTGATAGTTTCCATTTTTTTAGCAATAGTTCATCATAGAATTTTTTTCAATAGAAAAATGACAGTTGAAAAGAAAAGATAAAAATAAATCACAATCCCATTTGCCAAAGCCAATCCTTATCAACACCGTTGCTCAGTACTTGTCCAAGCATCATTTTGTTTTCTTGTTTTCCCATACTTGCAAACAACCTATAGGTGTCCAGTTTTCAAATGAGGTTTTAAGGTCAGCAGCATGGGACCTAAGAAACTTGCTAGAAATGTAAATTATGGGCACTCCTGGCAGATCTACAGAAGCAGAAACCAGTGTTGCGATTCAGCAATCTGTGTGCTAACAAGCCCTCCAGGTAATACGATGTATGTTGAAGTTTAAGAATCATTTATGCAGTCATTACGTTACATTCTGATTTCATTGTTCAACATTATCATATTCATATTTAATATCATGATTAGCATAGTCATTTAACTAACTGCTTTAGATGTCCCTAGAATAGGTAATATGCTTAAACACTTATTCACTCATTCATTCATTTTATAATACTCTGCACATTTTGTATTACAGATATCTGCTATAGGTGCTGTGTATACAGGGTTTAAATGAAGACTATGTTAATTAATCATAATGCATAGTTCTTTCCTACTTTTCCCTATTATACTTAATAATAAATAAAACTAAGTATCTTTTTTGTAATGTTTTAGAAGGAGGAAAATATGCTCTTAAACTGTGACCACTCATCATGAAACTAAAGTAGTATTTTTTGTTTTCTCTTCTTTGCACTAAATTAAAAACAAAAACAAAAAATAAAAACCTCTGATAGCTCAGTTGGCAATATGGCTCAGTTCTTCTTTTTCCTGGTTCTCCCACAGAAACGTTACACACTCTGGTTTGTCCTTAAAAGCAATCTATTCTCTGATTTTGTGCTAAAAATGTGAAGTTCCTACTGTTTTATGCAATTTGTTTTCAATTATTGGTGGCTAAAATGTTTCTAACATTGTCAGTCGGCCATAATCTTTTATTTCTACTGGGAGAATGTGTGATCTCCTCTCTCTCCAGTGCTTTCTTCTCCTGTAATCCTACAGGGAAGATTTTCATTAGTGTCCATAAACCTCACAGACACATCACCAATGGGCTGGACTGGCTGGATTTGACTGGGTTGTCATACTGAGACAGGAGATAATGACCTGTTTATCACTTGACCAAGGATAGGAATAACTTCACCTATCAGAAATAAGCTGACGATGTTAGATTTTAAAGGTAAAGGATCTGCTCCAGTTTCAGAAGACTTGTAGGGACAACAACCATGGCATACAGAAAAGACACAACTTGCTAAGTACTCAATAGAATATGATCCAGGATGAGGAGCTGTCTATTTCCACAGACACTATAGTTACTAAAAACTTATACTGTAGCTGGTCTTCACAGTAGCACTGAGACCTCCAGAAACCCACACATTCTTTTTTTTTCATACTCAAAGGCAAGTGTTACCATTCCATTCTCATTGCAATAAAAGCTTAACTTAGGAGACATTTTATAGATTAAAAAGAAACAAATACAAGCATTTTCAATATTTTATTTTGTCATTTTTTATATATTCGATATCCTTTTAAAAAGTTGTGCTAATTGATATTTCTTTCTCTGTAGTATTCAAAATTTCTTCCTAATCTCTACTTAACAGCATGTTATTTTAAAATATTTTCCATTTTATCTTTTCATTTTGATCAATTATATAATAATGGACACTTTGAAAAGTAATATAAATAAATAGCATTCATCTTTAATCCATGTTCCCCCAAAGGTTATAGCTTGCATAATTGTAGTACCATATTAAAATGAGAAAATTAATTTTGGTAATTCTGCATATATATGTGTACATATATATATATATATATATATATATATATATATATATATATATATATATATATTTCTTTGTCATTTTACCACAGGTACATATTCATATAAATACTACAGAAATAACGATATAGGAATGTTCTCAGTATAATAAAGATATCCAAGGTAACAACTTTTCTTCGTCATCAAAAACATTTTCTCCCATGATCGTGTCATTTTAATTCTGTCATACAGATAGAGAACCACACATTATATGACTTTTTAATCTCTATATATTAAATCAGCATAAAACTAACTAGAATTCACCCTTTTCTAATTGTTGGTCACGAAGAGCTAAAAGACTCCCGATGCAATATGGGCTACTGTCATTGCCCTAAATTGCCTTCCAAAAATTGCATGTAAGATATAATTGCTGAAGATACCACAGATTTTCAGATATAGGATGTAAAGAAACGGAAGAGAAACTAACCTAGAAGCCTCTTTCCTGAGGATTTTCTTTCATAATACCAAAGGTGAGTGAAGGTGTCAAAGAAGAAAAACAATTTTCCTACCAAGATGTAAACCCCATGAGCCAAAACAAACTGACCTAGCTTCTAATCTCAGTTCTCAGGAAAACCTCTGTGAGTTTGAAGCCAACTTGTTTCCCACTGAATGTTACAGGCTAGCGAAGGATACATAGTTAGACCCTGTCTCAAAAATAAAAACAAATAAATAAAACAATGTTGCAACAACAGTGGCATTATTTATGGGAGTAAGCAACATCTGTCTAATAGGACTAAGGCTTTCTCAGTAGGAAGATTTTGTGTCTAGTACTATCAATGTAACTAACTACCCATGGCTAAGAGGTAAAATTCCGAAGAAGAGAGCTTACTGTTGCTGTTTTTCTAAAGCAATGTAACTATATTCTAACTATATTATAAATACAGATTCTTATACCTACAAATGAGTACAGAGGTCAACCCCTCATCAGAGATTATCTTTACAACAGAGACTTCTACAGAGATTCACAACTGGTCCAAAAGAACAAAGTAAGTGATCGTAGGTTGTTTCATCCCAACTTGTACATCTACAACAGAGCCCCCACACCAAGGGCCCAAGAGAAGTAGGAATACATTCTAAAAGTCAGACATCCAGAACACATGCTGCTGGATAATGCCCCCTTGATATGACAAGGAAAGTGCATTCATGAAATTAAAAATTATTGTTGCCCAAACAGGCATAATAAAAATGCCAGTTGACATACCAACAAGGATGATAAACATTCCACAGGGTATCACTGTCACAGGTGATAAATGGTTGCAGAGAGAGAGGGAGTCAGTTTTCCTCGGAGATTAGCTCTCACATATGTTTTTCATTCCCAAGTAGTCAGCTCTGGATGCATGTATATAGGAGCAATAAGAAATGGCCTCTGCATATTGTGTATACATGTCCAAAATGTCAGGCATTTCGCCACGCTGCTAAATGTTGGATTTTTAAGGGTAATTGTAATTGTGCCCTGTTCTTCTCTCTATGAGTAAGAAAGTATTTACTCTTTTTTTAAAGAAGTCCTCAATTTATAGATATTGGATTTTTAAAGAAATTTTAAAGTTGAAAGTTTTAAAGATTGTGGGACTTTCTTTTTTTAATTTATTATAATTTATTCAGATTACCTTCCAATTGTTATCCACTTGCTTCTATCTTTCCATCCCCTCTCCCCCTTCTGCCCCATACTCTTAGACCTCTGATAGAAGAGAGCCTCCTACCCCACTATATGACCACAGCCTATCAGGTCTCATCCAGATAGCCTGCTTCCTCTTCCTCTGTGTACCTGTAGAGCTTCAGAGCTCACCAAGAGGAAGTGATCAAATCAGGGATCAAGAGTTCATGTCAGAGGTCATTCCTCTTTCCCCAAACACCATGGAGAATGAGCTGTTGATTGGGTAGATCTGAACAGAAACTCTGGGAGTTTTGAAAGACAAACTCTATTTCATATTGTGATAGTGACATGAAGACTTGAGATAAGAAATAAAAGGTTTATATGTAGTCAACACTGGCAAGGGGTAGAATGTTATTGTTTTGTCAACTTCCACAAGCCTACATATACCTGGGCAGAAGGAATCTCAATTCAGGATTTCAGATCAGTCTGTGGGCATAACTTTAGGGTTATGACTGCTGATTGCTGATTGCTGTGAGAGGGCCCAGCTCACTTTGGAAAGTGTCATCTCTGGGCAGGTTGGCTTGGGCTACATCAGACAGCCATGTGAGAAAGCCAGGGGGAGAAAGCTGATAAGCAGTTTTCCTGAATGATTGTTAGTGTCCTCCTGCTTAACTTCTTGCCCTAAATCCCCTCTGTTGTTTTTTCTTACTGCTTTATCATGCTTTATCATAGCTACAAGGCAGCAAACTAGACAAAGACAATTTTCCTTATTTTCTTCTCTTTTTTATTGTTGAGAATTTCATGCCTGTATATAATAATATATGCCAAGTTATTGATGCCCATATGTTCTTAGGAGTGTCGCCATCCACTGCATCATGGAATCGCATTAATGGTACATCCTCAATGATTCTCACTCTCCCCACAACTATCCACTGCCAATAGCCACACCTGTAATCCCAGCACTCCTGGAGGCAGAGGCAGGCAAATCTCTGTGAGTTTGAGGTCAGCCTGGTCTATGTAGCCTGGCAAGGACCACCAAGGCTACATAGAAAACCCTGCCTTGAAAGTAACAATTGGAATGTAATGTGATTAAATAATTTTTAAAATTTTTTAAAGAAATTATTTTTAAAAAGAGGGAGAGGGATGGTTCCCTAAAGTAATCTACCCCATCTCTTCCAGGATTTTTATTGGTTTTTTGTTGGTTTTGTTGTTGTTGCTGTTCATAACTTTCATTTTTACTTAGCCCAGTGTGGTGTTGAGTATTTATTTAGCCTTTAGTAGCCATTCATTCATTCATTCATTCATTCATTCATTTCGTTTCCACCCAGTATTTCTTTGAAAGGTCTTCTGCTACTTTTAAGATTAGAAAGTAACTGTTCTTCCAAATACTTTCTAAATATTTCATTTTATTTGATTCAAGCTTGTTTTATGACTATTGTTTGTTGTTTTATGTAACTAAAATTAGAAACTTGTATAATTATTTCCTATGTAAAACCAAGTATACTAAGTATTTGATGTTGAATTAGTTGTTCATTGATGCATTCCCAACTACACTAAGTCTATTTAGGAGACACAATGGTGATCATGTGTGAGTTTAAATATGTATCACTGTAAGGGCTTGCACTATCCCTATCAGGCCACATACATTCCTCCATAAAGTTTATGTCTTCTTAGCAATCTGTCTACCCTAACACGCAGGACTCTGCACTTGGTATCACAATGTAGAAAACTGGATCCAAACCATATAAAATCCTAATTAATCTCCCTGATGGGCAAAAAGGAGTAATATTTGAATAGTGGAATAGTGTGTACCTAGTGGAACAATTTGCTTTCTTCTGAGGAATTTTAGATTATAATTAATAAAATAAATATTTAGAGGAAAGCAAATTATAAAAACAAACTGATGATAATGTAAGATCCAATACAAATATAATTTCCTCTGCAAATTAATAAATCAGTTTGCCTTATCTCTTAACTCTTGGCATCTCTGATGGACTTCGTAAATCAGCAAACAACAGGAGGGTTTAGTGATGAAATTAACTAGGAAAAGGAAATAACATGAAGATAACATTTGGATCTTGGGTGCCTGGTGAGTTGGGTTTCAGTATTGCTTATGGCTTATATGTACATTTCTCTCTGCTAGCAACTCAAACTGTTCACATGCTTCAGCTCAATGGAGAAAAAGGGAAGCCTGAATCACATGTGGGCACGAGTGGAGTTGAGTGTAGTTCTATGATCCCATACATGAGAGAGGCTTGCATGCTTAATAAACAATCCTTGGATCATTTTCAATGTATAGTCGATGCATAGCATGCATTAATCCTTGGTAACTGAATGTGTGCTTGTGTACATCCTATACATGGGTTTAGAATGGCAAGTGATGATTTGATAAACTGGTGAGATGAGTAGACAAAAGCTTGTCAGAGGAAAAGTTTCTAGCTTGACAGTTTGAGCAATTATGATACTGCTGTTCTTCACAGTGGTTCAGAAGAATTGGCAGCAGTCAGCACAAACTTCACCTTGTCCAATGAACTACTAAGTGCAACTCAACCATCAACCCGATAAAATCTATATTTAGCCCTCATGTTGCAAAGCAATTTGCTGATATTTGTGTACTAACATTCACCACACTATTTAAATAATATTTTATTACTTCTTAAATTTTTCCATACAATGTTCGTTGATCATATTCAACATCATTGTCCCCCTTTCAGCCATTGGCCTCTTCATTTCCAACTTCCTGTCTTCTCTTCCCCTCACTCCCTCCTCTTTCTCTCTTTATATCTAATGGACCCATCAAGTTCAGTTTGTGTTAACTCATGACTCTTGCCTGTGGGCCTGCTATGAAGTGAGCATGATACAAGAAAGCTCACACTATTTAAAAAAAAAAAAATAAAAAAAAAAGACCCTTCTTCTCCAGCAGCTACCAACTGCTAATAGCTTCTCAGCTAGGAGCAGAACTCCATGCTCAGCTCCCAGTACCTGTCCTTGGATAGGGTCTGTCTTGACCTTTCATCCTCTATTCCATGAAGATTCCTGAGCCTTGTTGTGCAAAATAAATGCCCTAGTTAGGCATTAGCCCTCCAAGGTTCCAAAGTTACTTATTCTCGGCACACTGACCAGGCGAGGGTCTTTGTGTTAATTGTCATCTACTGCATAATGATGACTCTCTGATAAGAAATGAGACATGTAATATATTAGCAGTAAGACACTAGGAGCCATTTTAATGCCGTATGCGTTTAGCAGGGTTATAGTAATAAGTTTTTTTCCATAGACTACAGTCTATGTAGCTGCAGAATCTCAACCTCTTTTGCAATGTCGTGTACAGCAAGCTCAAAATCTTGTAGACAGTTGTTTAAAACCAATCATAAAGTGATTTATTACTCATATGCTAATGGGAATATCTTACCAAGAATGTTGTTTTTAGCTCCTGTGGTTCACAGATGGGTGAGATTGAGGATTACTTTTCTCCTGTGGTACCATGCATAGCATATTCCAGTATTGTGAAAGCTAGCCAATGTGGATGAAGCTTTCAGGTCATTATCCAGAAAAGCAAACATCAGCTTCCTGTTCTCATGTGTATATGTTCACTTTTAATATATAGATATATATGTTTCACTTTGAATGACAATACAAGTTATGAAACTAGTAAAGGGCCATACACGAGGATGGGATCTTTCAAGCAAGAGGAGATGGACTAGAGTGTTAGAAAAGAGAAAGGAAAAAATTGATTAAAGAGGGTAGTGGTGGGAGAATGGAATATGAGGAAAGATCTAAAGGCTTTTGAAAAATCTATATGGAAACCTACTACTGTAGAAGGTTCTTAAATATGTATATATATATATATATATATATATATATATATATATATATACACATTCATAAAAAGAATTTAAATGGAGTTAGCCTATAATAAGAGCAGAGTAATTCAACTAGATATCATGTGCTATTAAAAAAGAACCTTAATTTCAGGAATGGATGTCTTCTTTGGGTGTTATTGATCAAAAAGTTCCACAGACCACCAAACATTGCATGTCATGGCCAGGGCTGCTTGTTGACCTCCACAATCTAACACTAAGACTTATTGATGAGAACACCACATAACAAAGCCATGAACAGAGAGAAATCAAGTGCTATCTTTCCTGAAAGTTTGTTCCTCTGTTTCTATAATCCCTTCTCTAACGAAACCATGTTCCCAAGGATAAAAGGAATAATGTATTATTCTTGTATCTTCCATATCTATACCAGTATCTATTCCTCAGAACTGCTAGTGATTGTTAAGTTGATTTAAATAAATGCTATAAGTTCATGCTTAAAGTAATGGTTAAGTTGAATTAAATAAAGAGTATGTATAAAATATTTGCAGTGCATATAAATATTATTAGCTTTATGTTCTCAAGTAAAGTGATAGAGAACAAGGGGTTTATACTTGCAAATACTGGGCATTGAATCCTTTATCTACTAACATTTATCTGTGAGGATAGTGATTTTTAAAAATAAGTCTATAGTGCATTCTTTTTATTATCTATATAAAGAATATAGTAGTAATGCTGAACAATAATGATGATAAAAGAAATTATCACTAAAATTCATAACATTTATTTATTATCTCACATATAAGATGTGCCAAAAATATTAGTAAGTCTCTAGCTAGCAAAAGAACAACAAAATATAACTGCCAGCTACTAAGTCAAAATTTTGGTGTAGTTTCAGCTTAATTAGAAGTAGGAGACAATTATTACTGTAACCTTAATCAAACTCAGGAAACAACTGAGCAGTTATTCACTGGGAAAAGGGCAAGCAGTATTTAAGTGAATTCTAAACTCGACCTCTAGAGAATTGATTGTGAACTTCACTCTTGACATGATGGCTAAATAAACAATTACTTATTAACTGCTGCCTGGAGGTTCACTTTTTAATCTCCTCAACTAGCGATAAAGTGAAGATTTGATTTGGAGATTTAAAATCAGGCTATAGACAATTTACAGCTTAGGTGAGAAAGTAACAGAAAACAGGGAGGCTTGGGTCAAATGGCAAAAATACAATTTAGTTGTTGACTAAGAAGATGAGCTGAGGAGACATTTATGAGGCTAAAAATGCTTGGAACAATTTACCCTCTATGGATGGATGACTGGGACACTGTTTAACATCACTTAATGGCTTTCTCCTGAAGGACATTGGCACACTGCTGTGGCCTTGCATACTCTTTTAATGGTGGCAACAACACTATGCCTTTGTAGATAACACAGAAAATACTCTTGAAATAACAGGTATGGTGGTGAGGGTGTAGAACATGGAAGTGTTTAGCAATGATAAACTCTGGGCAGATTTATCTAAGTCTATAGGTCAAAGATCGCTAGTATCAGAATGGAACTGAGTGTCTATCGTAAGGTAAAGATATACACTGCAAGATCAATGTTCTGTACTGGCTAATAGGTGTATCCCTCCCTATGAAGGTGTCCATCTTCATTTGTAAAGTAGAAAGTTAAATCTTCAATCTCACGGGATTATGAGTACACATACCAAAAACAGAAGTAAGAAATGTTTGTGCATCTATGCATATTTACAATCAGGGCTTCATTGGTCTCAGATAATTGACAATATAATCAAGAATTACCCAAGATATTCTTTCATATGGGCACTTCAAGTATATTCTGCATTTTGTAGAAATAATTCTCCACGTCTTTTTTTTTTTTTTTTTTTTTTTTTACTACTTCCTCAAAGTCCTTCAGATCCCATGTGTGTCATGTAAAGTCAGAACCATGTCTGTTCTTCCAAGGAGTTCATATCCAATAAAACTCTCATGTAAGAACTTGTGGATAATTAAACAAATCACTGTCTCTGATAAGTCTTTTTTGTGTGAAGAGATACATAAAATTTCATTATTAAAACAGTATCCAATAATGTCATTTATTTTGCACACTGCAGCCACAAGGGGGTGTCAACTCTATAGCAGTTCAATAATAAATGTTCAATAAATACTTCCTGGCTTTAAAATAATGCAAAACAAGAACAGCAAAAGTTTTAGAGCCTATTACTGAAAAATCAATGTCTTCCTGTCAAGCAGTCTTAAATGTTTTAAATCTTCTTCCATTCATTCGATAAATTGTCAATAAACTTTACACTTTCTAGATCTCTTAATACAGCAATGTGGTCCATGATTCTTAAAGAGTATACGATTAAAATGTCATACAATGTGTAAATATTGTCTTTATTTCCTCAAGGGAAGGGATGAGATGACAGCTATACCCAAGCTTTACAAATACATGCCTTGGACTAAGCCTCAAATGTTTCTTTTTCTGTTCTAGATACCCCTAGGCCTTTGCATGGAAGCTTATAGTCTCTATACAATCTAATCTTCTGCAAACCTGGACCTTAAAGGCTTCCAACCTCTGTCTGATAACCTAGGCCTAAATTGTTTTCAGGCTCTGAAACTTCTGAATAAGTTCACCCTTTCTAGTTCTTTCTGAACTCTGGCTGGCTGGTTCAATTCATCCGTTCTGAGTCAAAACATCTCTCCAACATGACTGTAAAGCAATCCTCAGGACACCAAAGTAAAAATAAGGTTTGTATAATATTTTCTCCACTGCTGTTGCTCTCATATATATCACGAGACATTTTTATGAATGATGAATGTCATCACTCTGACAAAGTATGTGTTAGAAATTATTTGAGTGAGGAAAGGCTCGTTTGGCTCATGGTTTCAAAGATGTCACATTATAGTCCTTGGTGCCACTGACTCAGGGGTTCAGACATGGTTAGGCAGACAGCAATGGCACAAGAATGTATACAGGCATATGCTGTTCACGTTGTTACAAGCCCAAAACTGCTCATGAAGTCGAGAATGGAGTCTCAGGAATCTTCATGGAATAGAGCATGAAAGGTCAAGACAGACCCTATCCAAGGACATTATATGCCATTCAGATTTGTGATTAACTGTAACATAGCAATGGCAGCTTGGTATAGGCATGGAGTTCCTTACTATCATTTACCTCTAGAAGAGTAAATCTTCATTAGTGATATGATGGGTAAGAATTATGTTGACTGTCATATAGTATTGACCCAAAAACTCAATATACTTTATTTATCAAAGTACTTTGTTTACTATGTACAGCCACTGGAGCATTAGAGAAAGATTGCAGGTATCTGTCAAATGGACCCTTAATACAGTATTAATTAAGATGATGACTGCTAAGAGATTAAATACAGCAATGACATAAAATACAAGTAGATTAAAAGACAAAAATAATAGGAATGAGATAGAAATATTAAAATACATATAAAATATCATTGACAAAATGCCTGAAAGAAACAATAACATGTACAAATGTTTAACAAGGCACTAAAGGAGTGGTAGTGAAGATAATTGAAGATAATTTACAAGAATATCTTGCACTTCCCTAACTCCCAACTGTTCCAAAGCCTTCTCTGACAAGTCACAGTGCTCATCACAGTCATTTTAATTGAGAAGACTTTTAACGTATAGCATGCTTGCCAAAGAACGGACACTTTAATTATGTGTATATTTTGTGCTATTTGATTTAATTTACGGCTCAGGAACTTGTTTCTGACTGTCTGAAACTGATACTTTATATTTGATTTTCCACCTCTGCTTCCTGTTAATGGTCTTGAACACTAATCAAGTTTTACAAAAGTTGTGACTTCCTGACCAAGCATAATCGTGTTCACCAATGATCAAGCAGATATCACCACACTGGAGACTAAGACCACACTGGATATTGAAGAAACACACATTTTTAGCTTTAACATTTTTTATTATTCTAAAATATTATTAGTACATAAGTATTGTAGCGTAATTTCAGCTACATATTTATAACAATTTAATCTTTAGATTCAAGTTCTAGAATCAATCTTCCAACCTTAGATGGACTTGGTTGTACAGGGCCCAACGAATCAGAAGGCAGACAAATATATAAAAACATATATTTTCAAAATCAAATATTATAGATTTAGGTTTTGAGGATTTAACATAATAGGGCTATAAAATGAGAAAGCGGATAGATAGAATGGAGAAAGCAGTGCGCAAGAGAAAGAATGGAGAGATAGAAAAGAAAGACAGAGAGAGGGTCTTAGACAAGTTTTTTGTGAAAGCTATAGAAAGCAAACATTCAGGTGTGGGTAGATGGTTTTTCACTTCATGTTCTTTCATATGTTGATAGAGCTAGGCTTCAAACGCCAATTAAATTTCCATATAAGTTGGATCAAACCACTGATTCCCAATTATATCTCCAGTCCTAAGGTGGAGTATCACATGTGGTGATTGAATCCATCTCATTATACCTTTTGCATTATCTTATCACAGCAATAGAAGATAAAAACTAAATGACTAAACATACTATTTACGCTCTGCAAAAGAAAGACAATTTTAACATGAGAGCTTTTGTATATCCTCAAAGTTAGTTAATCCTCAGGTAGAACCAGGTAAAGTGAAATGTTCTATTCTTGAATCTGATCACCTTGGAAAAAAGGTGTGTGTGTGTGTGTGTGTGTGTTTGTGTGTGTGTGTGTGTGTGTGTGTCTGTTTCAATTTTAAACTTTTATAGTCCTGCTATTATATCATAAATGCTATGATGACACATAAGAACTGTGAAGTCTCTGAGCTTCCTGTGTTCCCTCCCATACATTATTTATTGTTCCAACTATCAATGCCTAAAGTCCTGCACTGGCTTCATCACTGTCTGTGATGCCCAGGTGATGAGCTGATGAATATCCCTACCATTGCAAATGAATTAGAAGCTCCATATTATGATAGTTCCCCCCAGATCCAATCGCTGTAACTATGTTAGCTCTCACATCATGTTTGTAATGGCTAATCTTTATTTCTGACTTAGATGGAATTAGAATCACCATGGGAAGATTCCTTTAGGCATGTTTGTGAGGATTTCCATAAACGTTTAATTGAAGAGAGAAAAAACATGCTGAATGTGGATGATACTATTCCATGGCCTGATATCCCAGCATTAAATAAAAGGGAACATTTCAGCTAAGTAGCATGAATCTTCTGGTTCCTGACTGAAGACACAACGTGGCTACTCATTTCTCCTCTTTCTCTTGCTACCACCTTTCCATGCCATAATGAACTGTGTCTTCTAAATTTCTGAGCAAAAATAAACCTTATCTACTTAACTTACTTCTTTTGGGATGTTTGGTTACCGAAAGAGAAAAGGAACTAACTCACTGTTTCTAGAATCATAATCACTTATACGTTCACATTTAACTCTGTATTTGCCAGACCTCTATGTTTATGCTCTGGGGATTAGATGACATCAGATATAAGAACAATATCAATCTCTTCTGAGAGTTGAATTAAGAAGTCTATGCTCTGTGGCTTTGTTTAGATATCTGAGTTAAAATATATACAAAATTGGGGGTGGAAGAAATGGCTCAGTATTTAAGAAGACTGATTATCTTCCAGAGGAGCCAGGTTCAATTCCTAGCACCCATATGAGAGCAGCTCACAACTATTTTCCAAGATATCCAACACCATCTTTGGGCCTCCAAGAGCACAAAGCTCATATGTGGTACACAGATATAAATGTAAAAAACACACACACACACACACACATATACCCATACTCATAAAAATGTAATATGAAAAAATTAGTATAATTAAATTCTTAAGAAATCATCTCAAAATGAGATTTTAAGAAATTTGCAGTATCTTAGACGAGAAAAGATGATTCAGGTTGAATCTAATGAAAACTCTCTTAGAACTATATTGCCAACTTGTATACAAATGAATACTCAACCTCGTTGTACCATGTGTAGAGAAAGGATGAGATGAGAAGGAAGCATGGAAGCTTAGAAAGAGGGGAAGTAGAAGCCAGTGATGACTAGTGCATCCCCAAAACTCTACTGAGAACAGAGACTCAAAAAAATACATAATATCTCATAATCATTATCCTGTGACCAGGGTTATATTGCTACAAAAAAAACCAGTTTGAGTTGGTTTGTCTTTTATGCAGATATATAAGATAAGATTGTAAATGTGATGCAGGAAATCAAAAGTAGAAAGCATTCTGAACTTGAGAAAACTAGATTTTATAGATTAAAAAATGCTATCAATTGAAGAAAACAAGTGATAATTTGAGATTTCTCATTTTATCCTTATCAAAATTTATCAGTAAGAAAATGAGGTACCATTTATTTAAACAAAATGTGATATTGTACATATCTAATAAATAACTTACCTATTACTTACCTGTGTTGGGTAATTATATATATATATATATATTGGCTTGAGAAATGTCCAGTAGATCAGTAAAATGCAACTATGGGAGTGTCTGCAAGTTATATTTAGGAATCATTAGATCAAGAAGGCTCAGACCTAATCACCAATTTAATCTATTGATGGACTCAAAACTCCAGGAGACTATTTAGAGGGCCTGGAGCTGTGGGAGGTAGGGTACAGATGGTAGGAGGAGCTGGAACTGTGGGAGGCAGGGCACAGGCTGAGGAAGTAGGTCACTTAGGGCATTTCTGTAAAAATCATACTTTATTTGGATCTCATCAGCTTTAGCTTTTCCTAGACATTTTATCTTGAATAGCTCTCTTCCATTTGGCTCTTACAACCATAAGGAATAATTCTACTGGATCCAAGAGCCAAATCAGAGTAAACAAACAAACAAAAATTCACTTAAATTGTTCTTCAACTATTTTTATACAACAATGGATAATACTTAACATACATCAGTAATATATATGTAAGTAACAGTGAAGGAGCCAGGAGCCAGAAAGATAGCTCAGTATTGAAACTGATTGCCACCTACAATAAGGACCCAAGTGAGTTCCATCCCAGAATACACATAATAAGAAAGAACCATGACTCTCTTGATTTTCTTGTAGCCTGTGGATATAAACCATGATGCACACAAACACACATAACTCATACTCACACATACACCCATACTCACACATACACACACATACAAACACATACATGCATTCACACATATACACACATAATACACATAAAGACACACACTAGAGAAATACATGCACATAAAACAAAAAATGATAAAAATAAAAACATAATTTGAGAGCTTTTTAACCTACACATAACCATTAAAAAGTAAGCAACCAACTGTAATACTATTTTCAGTTTCTTATAAAGTTAAAATAAGCCTTGACTGTTACTACAGTGCCATGTCTACATAGATACTTATGTCAAATAAAACATGAATCCAGTCTTACTACTGGTCATGCCATCTTTAAATATTTATAATAAATGACATATTGGAGCAACTTGTTCTTCATAAACAAGAAAAAATAAGTATTAAGAAGGGGAAATGAGCTGAGTGAACTGGCCCATGCCTGTACTTCCAGCACTCTCGGAGGCCATGGTAGGCAGATCTCTGTTTTAGGCCACCATGGTCTACAAAATGAGTGAATGGCAGCCAAGGCTATTTTGATTCAAAATAACAAAATTAAAAGGGGGGTATGAAGACATTAAATGAGGAAGAAGAATAAAAAAGAAATAGTTGAACATCCATACAAAATTTTCATCTACATCTTATAATAAGATTGATTGTATTATGTCTAAGAAGAGTGAAAGACAAACTATATCCCTGATTATTATAAAGATTTTCTTTAATATATGGGAAGATGGATTATCAGACAGAAAATATTACTTACCTTAATAAAAAGTATTAAACGTATAATGAGTATACAATAGTTTGAAACTATATCCATTCAACGCTAAACCATGCTTAATTCATAATTCCATGCGACAGTTCCTAACTGTCATCATCCCAGAGAAGAATTGTTATGCATAGTTTTTTGAACGTCAAGAGCTGAGAATAGTAATGGTACTGTGATTATCATTAATACTAGTAATTGCTAATATTTTTATAGTACTTACTGTCAAGGCCATTTCTTTGAAAGTGCTATTGCAGGCTGTTTAGGATAATTAAGTAATACAAACTAATTGTTTGTTGATCAAGTCATGGTCATGTCAATAAGTAACCTATTTTTATCATAAATACACCTAAATATGAACATGCTTGGATGCAGGTAGAGTCGATGGCCAAACTCTGCCAAGACAGGGTAAGCAAGTCCTCAATAGTTCCTGCCTCACAAATATGTCTGCCAGATATATTGGGCCAGAAGGCTGAAGAAGATGCTCTTCTGTTATAGAGTTTCAGGTGACTGTTCAGGCAACATTGTCTCTGTAATGTTTTTATTTTGGAAGCTGCTAACCTGTACCTCTGGTTTACTCCATTAACTAAGTTTTATTCCTTCTCAAGTCTATCATGAGGTTGAAGACCACATAGTTTAGTCTTTTTAATTGAGCTTGCATGTTTAGGGGGAGATAAGACATTTTTAGGTCTAGATAGATGTTCTAAGTTGAAAGGGATGAAATATGATAGATACCAATTTACATTCAGAACTCTAGACTCACCAAGATAGGAAAGATGTTTTCTGCAAGGATGCCAAATACAATTAGCCAGAATACCATGAATGTAACATTTGTGTAATTCCTGTTAGTTTCATGACTCTTCTTGTTGTATGTAGTTTATTTTATATATATGTAATAATATAAATGTATATGCCAAAAAAAAAAGAATTGTGATGGATTCACCTTTAAAATGGTTCAGAAATTGATTGCTGATATTTTTTTAAATGGATGTATAATTAAACTGCTTTTAAAATAAAAAAGAATTGTCTTTAGTCTCAATAGTAACAATAACTGAGGCATAGAGAATTTGAGAATCATGATAGCAGATGGCAGAACCCAGGCTTGATATATGAGTGTCCTTATTCTACTGTCTCTAATAAATGTCACTGGAGACCTACTGACTCATGAGCCCGTAGAGTAGTGACTATATATTAGCATATAGTTAGACCAATAGGTTGGTTGTACTTACAGCTCTAAATTTTTCACACTAACAAACATCCTTTGTCATAAAGGCTTGGAAATCACTGGTGCGACAAGCTTTTCGACCTCACTTGAACATTTTCTGTCCTGTAAATGTTTATGCATTGGGACTGATAAAATATATATATATATATATATATATATATATATATATATATATGAGATAGCTGATCATAGGAGAGACACAAATGTGGTTAACTTTTCCACTTTTCCACACTAGTATCCAGCTAGTCACCAGTGTTGGATGGAGTTAAGAGAAAAATAGATCTTCCCAGATTGTATCATTCTAACTTATTGCTCTACAGAATGTTGAGCGAGCAAAAGATAGCTATGACAGTGAATTTGCTAGTGTTTTCCCATGTAGAATTATTATAATAATGCACAACTGTCAAGTTGCCCAACACGGTACTTGCTGCACTAGCCTGAAATGAAGGTAGGTACATTTGAGTCTGTGAATCCTACAGTAATAAACTTTTGCACTGTAATTTTGGTCACCAAGGAAAAAGCTCTCTCTGCCATAAGTAGCAATGAAATCGTGAGCTGCTTCCAATTCCAACCTTGAAGCACAAATATATCTGTAGAATGTGTTTTGTGGTCTTCCTAGAACTTCACCAAAGAAACAACTCATTTTACTATACGAATGGCAGAAAATTTAATACCTGACACTTGCATGTGTTTGTATATTGACTGGTACGTTTCTTGAAACTGGGTGCTCTGAAGAGATGCGACCAATACTAAAGGAAGTTAACATTTTATGTAGGTATTAAAATGTTACACTATAATTGACAATATGTGCAATTACTATAAATTAAATAAATCAAGGTTTTGTTAATATTTTAAAAAAGGAAATGCTAGCTACACTGATTTGGTCATTGTATATCAAGTTCTTTATATATATATAATAAGCAGATAAAGTGAACAGGCATTCTTTCTAAATTTCAACCACCAAGGGAATAAACCGGTGTTTTTTTGCCAATTTTTGTTCCTGATATAAGGTAGCAAGCAGTTTTATGGAAATATAGAATTAATATAAAAAGTAAATATGTGTGATAGATAAATAGTCACATATCTACCTTAACTCTGTCATTTCTCAAAGATCACAGCCTGGGTTTTGGTAAAGGGAAGTGACATTATGTTTATGTATCCTTTGGAACTATATGTATCTTTATATATCCTTTAGGAACTATAAAACATCTACCTATACTTTTAACTCAAAAAAATTTGTTTATATTTAAGTTTTATGTATACAAAGTAACATTATATACATTGTATACAAAGTAACATTGTATACAAAGGAACATTATACTGTCCAAACAGGTTATATTTAGGAATATATATGTATACACATGTATGAATGTGAAATCAGAGCAAAAAGGACCATGAATTTGAAAGAAAGAGGAGAAAGGTGTATGGGAAGATTTCAAGGGAGGATGGAGAAGGAACAAATATTGCAACTAGATTATAATCTCAAAAAGAAAAGTTTTATACTGGCAAGCGTCAGGAGATTAAAACAGAGGCTTCATATTGTGAACACGCCCACAAACAAGGGAAAAAATATGCTTCCATTCCCATAAGTTGAATACAAACCTCACACAAGGACCTGAATTTTTGTGGCTCAGTGTCTAGAAGCTGTTCTATTTATCACCAAAAAATACCCAAATGAGCCATGAAACCAATGTCCTGTCTGAAAAGACAGCAAAACTGAAAACAGAAACAGTATGGGTACCTACTTACAACATCAAGTTCAAAACACTCTTTAATGGATAGGTAGATAAATGCCATTATGAATACTCATGCACTGATAGGCTTCACCGCTAGCTAGTCATGGATGTTAATGAATTGCACTCAATGAGATTTTTCAGGCATTCCAAGCCCTCGTTTGTTCTAGATCATGGAGAAAAATTGTGCTGCCAGTCAATGGAGACCAGAACTCAATACTGTGGTCAGACCCAGCTGGGAAAGCAAACATACATGAAAGATAATCACACAACTATTTCTATGTACTACATACAGTACTGTGCTATTGTACTTAGTGTGTTTAAGCTTTATATGATACTCCATAAGGGTGTCCACTATTTTGTAAATATACTGAAACCTGGTGAAGCAACAGAGTTACTCAGTACATATATATAATGGAGCCCTGGGGGTGTTTAAGTGTGCTTTGTGGGCCTGAGATGAGAAAATCAATTACTTTCTTCTAGATTCCAGATTTTTTAAGTTGCACAGTATTTAAAATGTTTCCTGAAGTCTTAAATATATATGACCAATATATATTTTAGTGCCCATCACATAAAATAATAATAATAATAAAATAATAATAATAATAATAATAATAATATTATCTATATTGTTACTATTAAAGTATGTTTAAAATACAAAAGCATCTTCCCAAGTTGTCATTAAATAATGGACACACATGATGAATTCATAGAAGTGTTTTGAATTGATGAATAATTTTTATGACTTCTCTGGATTTGTTTCTCTTGATTTAACAATACCTGTCAATCTTGCACACACCTCTTTTAAATGTATGTGCTGATTATCAAGTGCTGTATGTTTTCATTCAAGACAGTATTGGTCATTAAGGCCAAGGGCACAGAGGAGATGCTCTAAGCCCTAGATCAGGAGTGTAGCATGCTGACAAGCAAGCCTACTAACAGAGTTCCTACTCAGAAGATTATATCAAACCCACAGAACAAAGAAGAGGCTAACAAACACTAATCCACAAACCACACACTAGAGCTTTTCCTAAAGGGCAACACAACATAACACACACACACACACACACACACACACACACACACACCACATTGTTAAAACCAGTATCCAAATCAGAACCAGACTAGAATCAAAGCTATCTCACATTCAACTCAAGAATATTTTCCTGAAGCAATGGAAACAACTATTTCTAGGACTCACCTTGTTTTTGAGTTATGTTTATGGCAATAAAATTTGCCTTCAAATATTTACAGAAAAAGGCCGGGTGTGATGGCACATGCCTTTAATCCCAGCACTCTGGAGACAGAGGCAGTGGATCAATGTGAGTTCAAGGCCAGCCTGGTCTACAAAGTGAATCCAGGACAGCCAAGATTACATAGAGAAACCCTGTCTCTAAAAACAAACAAAAAAATATTTACAGAAAAGAGGAAGAACCTAAAACTAAGCAGGATGCAATATCATCTTATAGTCTAAGTTCTATGTATTCTGATATAAAATAGAAGTAATATGCCCATCTACTACAAAGTCTGTGGTACAGTGCAGATAAAAGAGCTTCACTATAACTGGCTTCATTTCCTCATAGAATGTATTGCCTTACAGTGTCTTTTTTTTTTTAATTAATTTATTCTTGTTACATCTCAATGTTTATCCCATCCCTTGTATCCTCCCATTCCTCCCCCCCCCCCAATTTTCCCATTATTCCCCTCCTCTATGACTGTTCCTGAGGGGGATTACCTCCCCCTGTATATTCTCATAGGGTATCAAGTCTCTTCTTGGCTACCTGCTGTCCTTCCTCTGAGTGCCACCAGGTCTCCCCCTCCAGGGGACATGGTCAAATGTGAGGCACCAGAGTACGTGAGAAAGTCATATCACACTCTCCACTCAACTGTGGAGAATATTCTGACCATTGGCTAGATCTGGGAAGGGGTTTAAAGTTTACCTCCTGTATTGTCCTTGGCTGGTGCCTTAGTTTGAGCGGGACCCCTGGGCCCAAATCTGCCTATCATATTGTTCTACTTGTAGATTTCTAGGACCCTCTGTATCCTTTTATTTTGCTATTCTCCCATGCGTCTCTCATTTAGAGTCCCAATAGGATGCCTTCCCCTCTGTCCCAGTTTCCTGGTAAGTGAAGGCTTTCGTGGGACATGCCCCTTACAGTGTCTTATATGGAGTATTTTATTTTTCATTTTAATTTAATAGTTATTGTGTGTCTCTAACAATTTCGGAAATTATAGATTATAAATTTCTGTTTTGTTCATTGATATCAGCAAATTGGAGTTTGGAACATACTACATAGGAAAGAAATATTTGTCAAACCAACTAATAAATTATTATTATTATTACTTACTGGTGTCAAGATATTATCTATTTTATTTGACAAGTTATAATTCCATGGAAACCGTGTAGAGATAAAGCTAGGTCAAATTCTGGCTGCAAAAGTGAGAATCTTAGACCCAGTCTTAGAGAGGCTAGTTTCTGAACACACCAACTTCAAAGTAACGTTCAAAATACATAAGTTAGAAAATCAGTCTGCTAAAAGCCAGACTTTAATCAGACTAAGGTACAAGAAAAATGGAAGTTTTAGGGCCTAGATGCCTTCGTTCTTATACAAAAAAGCAGTGACTGCATGTACACGTGATTTTATTTTTTAATTATCTTTTATATTTATATAGCTGCATTCATTCAAAAAATTCTGCACTTGAGCAATTCCTTGGAATCAGTGATTTCCATCTGGGTCTTTTGGCTGCATATAACCTCTTACTGAAGGATGATTGGACGTGAAAGTAGCAGATGATTGTCCCAATCTTCTCTAGGTTTGGGTTTTCAATTACGTGTACATGGCGTTCAATTTACATCTAGACAGGAACAAATGCAATTTTCCCAGCCAGTAATAAAGCACTTACTTTCACCTTTTTGGGATTTATTAAATAAGAACAATAGAGATGAGATATATGTACTCCATCCACCCATCCATGCATCCACCTGTCCGTCCACCTGTACAAAATTAGAGGCAACTAATTTTGGAAATATATAGCTTAGAGGTAATCAAAAATGGCTTCTATAAAGAAAATACGTGTAAAATGTCATAATGATGGTAAGTTTGCTCAATAAAGAGAAAAAAGGAGTGCACCAGCAGAAAAGATGCCATGTACACATGTTCACAGAAGCCTCTATCACATATATTAAACTCTGATATGTGATAATAATTAGAGGAAACACAAGTATTCATCAGAACAGAAAAAAAGCAGTGAGCCTAGCAGGTGATAAGACCTGAGATTCACTCATGCTTACTCCAATAAAATCCTGGAAAGCCTCAGAAATCCAAACCATATGACCACATGATACTCCAAGGTATCTAAACATAAATTAAATAATACTGAGTGAATATGGCATCAGAACTAGAAAACATAAGTGACTTGCCTCAAGGTCATACAGTAAAGAGATACAGCCAGCATTGAAAACCAATTAGTCTGGCTACAAAGGCCATGTTCTCATCAAGCACACTGGGACATATTGTCAGGAGCCTCAAACCTGAAAGCTATGAAACATCACTGCCATCATGGGTGAAATGCCCCCCTCTGTGCTAGCCTCATGACTTTTGCATGGATAGAAGTGCAATGCATTCCCCTCCCTCAAAGGGCAGAGTGGAATGTCTTCTCTATGGGCATGTTACTGTGTCCAAAACCTTCCTAGTGGCCGAACAGATGCCCTGCCAGATGGTAGCTGCTTGGAACTGGGATGTACGGTGGAAGGCAGCCAGTACAATAGCCTTGTAACAGTTGTAAATGTCACTGTCTCTCAAAGACTAGACAGCTGGACAGAGTGCCCAGAGCCAAGCAGGTGTTAACCAGGCAGCACATGGTTTCACTGCCAGAGGGAGGAAGACCTCAGGGCATCAAGATATATCCAGCACTGTGCGGTTGGAAGAGTTTTGCTTGCTGCACTGAACCATTGGCTTCATTACACTCGGAACGTAGCATACTATCAAGGGGAAATTTGATTATCCATTTACCATTTCTACTTACAAGGGCTCCTGAGTTCTCAGGAAGTGCTGATCTCGATCCTGACTACCTGTTGCTCATCTCTGCTGTTCTGTGGCAAAATTAAGAGCACACATCATTTGGAAGTTCAGACATATGGGGTAAAAATAGGATATGTTGTAGTTGAAGGATAATAAAGAGCTATACTGCACAAAGAAGAAAATGATGGCTTTAACACATCTGCAGAAAGCTTCCTCAGGAAGAAATGTTAGATGGTTCGCAAGGTTTAAGCATTAAAAATGCAGAATTTGAAGATAATCAAAGAATGGTTAAGACTAGAGACTGAGAGGTCACACTGTGTGAGGCTACAAGCAGGGCAGTATAGACAGAGCAGAAAGCTTGACAGAAGTGCGTTGGTGTTGGTTTAGCTATGTAGTGGGCTATGTTACTCATCAGAGCTGCCCAAAAGCAGGCTGTGACACTCTGCTTTACAGCGTAGATATTTGTTTACTCTTTTTCCTGGGGGCTCTGTGCTAAGCAGTGTTTCGCTGGAGAAACTGAGATGCTCATCATTTGTTCATCCTCCTATCCAAATCAGCAAGATGGATTACACATGTTCTTCATATGGTATCAGAAACATTTTTTTTAAAGTCAGGAATCTAAGCACTGCTTTTTAAAGAACTGCTTATGCCACATGAATTCATAACTCTTTAATTAAAGTTGTCACAAGGCTTGACACAGTCAAGGGTTAAGGGGTAGTACTGTACTGCACGAGCACATGGAATGTCAAAGCACTGATGTGAAAAGTTTGCAAGAAAAGCAACAGACAGTTTGGAGAGGCATTTCAGCAACAGATTATGAGATGCATTATAGACTGAGCTAATGAAATTTTATTTTATTGCATCCTGTACAACACATAGGCGTTAAAGTAATTTAAGTAAAAAATATTATGATAATATGCATTTTAGGACCATCTCTCTGGCCTCTATATGGAAAATAATTTGGAAAATATCAGATACAAATGAAAAATGTCATGTGCCTGCCTTCCATTTTCTTGTTTTTATTTCATGGGATGATTTGAGCTACATTGCTGATAATTGTTCTGTACAGTTTTGCAAGAAATATGCTTCAAACTCATCTGGTTCTGTCATCTATCCATTGGGAGACATTACCATGGCTTCAATCACAGCACTGATTATGTGTCTGGTAAATTTAATTATTTCATTTTAGTTTAATTTTGGATGTTGTATACAAGTAGACATTCACCCATTTCTTTTAGGTTTTCCAATATTGTAAAATATAGGTTTTTAAAGTGTGGCCTTCTGATTTTCTGAATTTCTTTGAAATCTGCTGTAATATCTTCCTTTTCTTTCCAATTTTATTAATTTGGGTCTTCTCTTTATTATCGTTAAATTGACTAAGACTTTGTCAATCTTGTTTATATTTTCAAAGAACCAACTCTTTAACTGATTCTTATTTGTAGCTATTTTATTAATATTAGCTCAGATTTTCATTATTTCTACCAGTCTAATATTTGGAGGTTTGATTTGTCTTTTTTCTTCAAAGGCCCTCACGTACATCATTAAATTATTACTTTGAGTTATTCCAAATTTTCTGTTATAGGTGCATAGTGTAATAAAGAACCCTTATAGGTCCACTGTGCTGTATTTTCATACACAGAAACACAAATACTGTACATTGTCCCGCATATGCAGATCCTAGCCTAAATCCAAATCTTTTGTTTTATGTGTTTAATTTGGAACACAAGTTGAAGCCTTTTATTTGGAGAGAGACCATGTTAATGGTGGGGAAATAGTTGATTATATGTAAAATAACAGTAGTGAGGTATAGTATAAATGATTTAAACATGGAGGAACATGAGGAAAGTCAGGGGGTGAATGAGAAGACTAAACAAGGGAAATGAGTATGAAAAAAC
Organism: Acomys russatus; assembly: GCF_903995435.1. Classification (NCBI taxonomy): domain Eukaryota; kingdom Metazoa; phylum Chordata; class Mammalia; order Rodentia; family Muridae; genus Acomys; species Acomys russatus. Next base: position 45,791,481 of record NC_067143.1, on the reverse strand, counting down.
CCTATGGAAACCTACTACTTCACAAGAAATTTCAATAAATTATAGATGGAAGGAGAGTAGAAATAGAAGATATGAGTATTAAGAAACAGAAAATTAAGCAGAGAACGGACTGAGAGAGAAATAAAATGAAATACTGGGTTGAGCTCACCAACACTAAGAATATTTTTTAATCTTAAGGAAATTTACTTATTATAAGGTTGATTTCAAAATACAACTTAGAGGAAAAATAATTCAGATAAAATTATTTTAAAAGTCTGGACAATGATGTTCCCAGAAACCATGGGTAAGTAAATGAAAACTGTGGTATGAGGCATGCAATGCCTCCATATGAATTATTGTTCAGGGAAGTACCAGAAGTCTCCAAAACAACACAGGCCATTGCTTTGGCATTGGGAAGACCCCACACTAACTCCTGCAGGACATAGAGAATCCAATCCCAGCATTACCAGGAATCTTCCTTGTTGGATAACTCTCACAGTACTGTAAGGAGCTATGGAGGCTTGCGAGGAAAAATAGACATCAACAGGATTACCTGGTCATGGACCTTGCATGCTGTAGCTGCCAGGTAATTGTGCCTACTGACACTAGCATCTTGATTTTGATTATTAATGACTTTCTGATTGCATTTGAGGTTTGTTCCACAGGAAGGAGTTTTATTATTGGTACTGTAATTTTGCTATAAAGCCCATGGCTGAGAAAGTCATAGACCATAGGGTAGGATCGACTATTGCTATGTTGTTAAGTGACCATGTTGTTAAATTGCATTCTAAGTGTTTGTACTTATACCCATAGACATGGGTTGCTTTTCACCTTCATCAGAGAAACTTCTTTTTGTGTGGACAGTAATTAATGGAGAGACACTACTTGTGAGAGCATTGAGAATAAGAGACACGATGCTCAGTCCTATATGAACATTTACATTCACTCTTCACGCCTACCAATCTTCAGAGTGTACAACAGAGGAGGAAGTAGGAAGAGCCAGAAAACAGAGAGGGGTGTTGCCAAATGTAGCCTTCTGGAATTGACATAACTATGGCTATTATGAACTCACAGCAGCTGTGGTTGCCTGCACAAGATCCATCATAAAGTCAAGCCAGACAAAATCACAACATAAGTAAATATATTATCTTGAGGTCCCACCTTCTTTTTCCTCAATACAACATTTTTATTGATTATTTGGGAATTTTACATTATGTGCACTAATCACACTCACATACTAGTCCTCCCCTGTCTGCAACCGCACCCCTGGGACCTCCTTATATGCCCTTCTGTCCAAAAGAAGAAAATTCATATAATTTTGTTGCACAAAGACTCACTGGAGCATGGTCAAACTGCCAGTGGTGAGACTATTAAAGAAAATGGAGTTCTTCCCCCCACCACACACACATATACACACACACACACACATACACACACACACACACACACACACACACACATACACACACATACATACACACACACACACACACACACACACACACACACACACACACACACACACACATCTTCCAGAAGCCATTAACCATGGAGAGCTATACTTCAACATCCTTATTGCAGTTTATAATATTTCTCTTCAATGGCTTTCTGTCTAGAATGTTACTTTTTTGGTGGAGGGGTGCATAGGAGTTGTCACAAAAGCCTCTTTTTTCTTCTTTTTCAACTGTGTGTCTTCAGCAATAGATAACACTGCAAAAGTAGCTTCCTTGCTATTTACAGTCAGTAGCAGCATGGATCATGGACATTAACATGGCTTCTGGTGACAGTGGGAATCATTGATAGCCACATGGTCTCCAGTGTCGATATGTGCCACCAACCTTAAGATGGTCTCCCCAGATACACTACAGTATGGACATCAAAACAGTCCTCTGTCACAGCATGGGCTGTGGACAGCATTAAAAAACTGGCAGAGGACATCCGCATTCCCTCCAGGGAAACACAGGACCTGGTAGTGCCCCAGCCCTTGGATATCAAAATAGCTTCAGGCATCAGCACAGACATAAGCAACCACATGGCCTTCATGGTAGCATAGGTCAAGGACATCAACACAGCCTCTGGGTGTAGCACTGATCCGGGACATCAAGTTGGCCTCAGGTGGCTGTACAGGCCTTTTATATCTACATGGACATGAGTGGCAGCATGCCCCAGACATCAACATGGCTTCAGGCAGAGGCACAAACAGGATCATCTGCTTGGCTTTCAGTGGTAAAACAGGCCATGGACATCAACACAGCCCCCTGTAGCTGCAGGACTATGGAAGGCTCCACCCTTCAACAACAGCTATTGGCAGTGAATAGTTTTTGGTGATGGTAGAATCATTCTTTTTTGGATGATGTGGCATCTGGCAGGTTTACCACCCTCAAATGAGTGGCCCCCCATACACACATGCACACTTGGGCAGCATTAACTGGAGTTAGTATATTGTTGAGGGGAAAAACAGACATGAAGTTGGGAAGCATGTTGGAGCTGACACAAGGAATTTGTAGAATAAAATGTGGGTATATGGTTATATTTCATTATATATGAAATTCTCAAAAATAAATAAACAGTTGAGGATATCAAAAGCAAATGTTATAAATAAGGGAGTAGCAACTGTGGAGGTCATAAAAGTAAATAGATTTAGGTGGTCCTCAAAGAAAACTAATGACTATAATAGGTAACACTCATAAACTGGTTTACAGAGAGAGAGAGAGAGAAGGGAAGAAGTAAAGTCAAGGTACCTGTCATCATTTTTGTTTACTCTGACCCTACCCCTTTTTTGAGGTTACAGATGCTTGTGGCCACTCCTAGTTTTTGTGTGTGAGTTGCAGATCCAAGGCCAGATGTTTAGGCTTCTGCAGAACAATCTTCTTTCCTTTAGTGCTCAAACAGGAAAACAGAGAATTCTCAACAGAGGAGTATCACATGGCTGAGAAACACTTAAAGAAATGCTCAACCTCCTTAGTCATCAGGGAAATGCAAATCAAAACAACTCTGAGATTCCATCTCACACCCATCAGAATGGCTAAGATCAAAAATTCAAGCAACACCACATGCTGGCGAGGATGTGGGGAGAGAGGAACACTCCTTTATTGCTGGTGGGAATGCAAACTAGTACAGCCACTTTGGAAATCTATCTGGTGCTATCTCAGAAAAATGGGAATAGGGCTTCCTCAAAAAAAAATCATCTTAAAGGGCAAGGAATATTTTTCCTTCACTAGAGCTAGTGCTGACTACCTGGAAGAGAATGAGAATCTGACATAGTGTCCATAAATTTGTGTCATATAGATCATTAAAGGAAACTCCATGGAGCGGCAGATAATGCCTTTTTCATGCTAATAAATATCACACTTTTCTAAAACATAGTGCCTTCTGACCAACTGATGTAATCACCAGTCTTTCTAAAAAAGAAGTACAATCTGTTTCACAATTAATCCATTTTATTATTGCTAATTCGCCGAAAATGCAAGGCATTTAGGAAACTAAAATTCAGTTGTAAAGTGTTTTATGATTGTTTTTGCAGTTCTGTGTGGCGCCAGGCAAATCTGTCTATAAACATGAGCTAATAAACGCTGATTTAAAAGCCATACTGTCTCACATGTGTGTGCTAGAACTGCAAGATGATGCAAGATCACAAGGCTCTATTTTAGTTAAAAGTCACATTAATGATTTCATCCTTCATAGTTGCCCGAAGAACCCTGAGAAGGAAACCTTCAACTCTTACATCGTTTTCTGTCTTAAGGGTAATGAACCATATGTGTAGACAGCTGTACTGTCTGTAAACTATGGTCATTAATTAGACAGGAGACAGTATACTTCCAAGGGGAGGCGGGCGGAGAGAAAAGGGTGAGACTTTGAAAAGTCATGGTGATTATTAATAACAGAAAGGGCAGTGAAAAGGGTAGAATGTCTGTCCTCCATACTTCAAATATATTACATTGCCCATAGCAATGTGGAAATGCCTGCATTGTGAACGTTTTGTACCTGTCAGAGAAACAGAGTTAAGCAAAACATGGTCTCACAGCCAAAGTTACATATATTCAATAGAGCTACACACAAAATCCCAAGGTCTATACATAATGGTAAACTATTTGTCCAAAGAATCTGAAGATGACTTAGTTTTAGGGCAATATTCAACTATAGTACAAAAAGCCTTTCAAATGGGTGAGGGGAACCCCACTGTCTTGAGCACTTTCGACCAAGGATCAGTTATGGACCCCTAACAGCAATTCAAGATTCTCAGATGACTGGGTCCAGATAATCAAAGACGGGATAAAACTCTAAGCTCAGTTAAACAATGAAGGACAAGGCCAGGCTACCAGGTTACAGTTGTAATTGACAAATCTTATTAGAGAGTTGAGTTCAGGCAAAGAGCACATGGTGTTCTTATTCCTGTTGTGGAGCACATTAGATGTCTCTGTAAACACATGAAGAGACAGAGAGTACGGGAGCATGTTCAAACATTCCTGTTGCCTAAACTTTTGAGAGCATTACAAAGGGTAGAAATGGAAATGTCATCCCAAAATCTAGGACACAAGATCTCAATAACTGAGATAGCATTTGTTTTTCAACCCTGTCCTCCTTTGCCTTCCAAAGTGGACAGAACATGCTAATAGGGATTTGTGAGTAAATTAAAGTACTAATTTATCAGAAAGTTGGAGTCATTGCTCTGTAAGATAGTAAAATAGCGAATAACAAGCAAACAGCTAAGAAGTTGAAGTTAATGAGAACAGGAAAATAGTATGGTCCTTGTTCAGCTCCATGGGTTGGCAACGCAGTGGATCATAAAAGTAAAGAAACATCTAGGATGGAAGAGATATGCCCAATGACAAAAGAAGGAAGTTGTGTTGTCATGTCCCGATATAAATGTCCTGGAGGTTTCAGGGTTGGGTCTGTTGGGGCTAGAGAGTAGTGAGGGAGCCATTAAGACACTATGTCATTCAAACAGGATGTGGAAAAAAATAAAGCCTCCATGAATTAGGCTTTGGGGAAGAAAAAGGATAGAAAAGGCATTTATAAGAGAAAAACTGATGTTATTTTGATGCTTGGAAACTTAGACACTTGGATGCTAAGAAGGGAAGGGATAATAAAAATTTAGTCTGACTTTCAAATTCCTAACTTCATAGCTGCATAATTAGTGAATTCTTAATGAGAGTTTTATAGGTGAATAAATGAAATATATGTAATCTTTGGAAATATTACAATAACAACTATGGTAAAATGTGGATAGTTTCATTTTTCTTATTCAAGGGGCTCCTGTGAAAAAACATACAATTGCTGGAGGGAATAGTGAGGAAGGTGGAAACACAAGTGAAAAACAAAAGGGCCCTACATATAATACTATGTTGTGTTTAGGAGCTTGTCTATTTTTTTTTCCTATTAAAATTTTCCCAGGAGAAGATGGAAGAATGACAGAGTTGGTACAGATTTTGGTTTGTGAAACTGTGACACTCTGAAAGTAGCCGGTAGCCCTCAACTGTGTGTTTGAATAGACCTGGAGAGGAAGTGCTGTCTACAGAGCTGGACCATAGCCGCTTCTCCCATGCCAAGGGCCCAGGTTGGCCGTGCTGATTACCAGTGTTAAAAATTGCCTCCACAAACACATGGCACACTGCCACTCATACATACCTCCAAGCCACACCGCCTCATGAGCTCTTACAACACAGTGCCTTCTTTCCTGCATAGTACTTACGGATACTCATATCTTACTGTTTTCATCTAACCTATGTCTTGTAGCTAACTGTAGGACCCAAAGTACCTTTAAAATCACTGCATTTATACTTCTCCTCCCATGATAAATATTATCAATTGCATACACCCCATTTCTGAATTTAATTTCTTTATAACTCATTTCTAATTTTAACCAACTTTTATTAAATTCATGGAAATTAGTTCTTAGAACCCAATTATTCAGAAGATTCTACAACAACCTTTCTCTTCCATGGAATGTTAATGAAAGAACTTGTGCTGCAATAATCTTATAATTGACTGAACCAAACTTGAAAACACTATTTTAATAAACATTTATCGAGCATGTATACATAAGCCTGTGTGCTATTGTAGATACCATAATAATTCTAACATGGGCTAAAAGTGAAATGAAGATATGTTCCTGACAGAATAGAGTAAAAAAAAAATGTCATCTTATTTTTATTTTGATACTGCTCACAGATTCCAAGAAGAGACAACTGCTTGTACTAAACTCACACTCACAGTGGAGAGGGCACATCGAAGAATAGTAGAAAAATATTGATGAATGCATAATATTTTAAGCACATAGGAAACCACTGATAATTACCAGATCAGGATTTAAAGCTTAAATATTTTCTGTGTGCTTAGATACAATTTTCCAACTCAGTTTGTACATGGAAGATTAATCATCATGACAATATTATCCATTTGTAGGCAATCAGAATCCACAATGTACCTGTAAAATGTAAAGCATAACTATCTGAGTTCTCAGACAACATACAATCACCTAACATTTGAGTTAGGTCTCAGACAACACCTTCAACTTCAACAATAACTGGAAGAATAGTATTGTATGAGACTTATCAAATGCTTACTAGGATTCCTGCATTGCCCCAAGCTACATGTTACTTGAAATGATTCACAAAGTAAAGAAAATATCCAAGTTACAATAGGTTCCAATTGTTATGCCTACTTCATAACAGTAAAATGAAATAGAATGTTAGTAAGTAAGTGACCCAAGGTCGAAGGAAATATATCTGACCTTATCAACATATGGAGTGGTATTAACACTTTTATATCATTGTATAAAATGGGCACAATCTATCAGATATGTGAGATAGTCTTTGTAATGGGTCTCTAATGAAGAACTCAGAAGCACATACAGGTCTTCTGAGCACTAACAGTAACAGGAAGTAAACCAGTGGATACCAAAATGAAGAGTCTGCATATGGAAGGCGCCTCCACAAAGGGAGTGAATATTATTGGCAGGCCAAGTCTGAAGCAGCATTTAACCATGGAAGTACTTATCCAAAGTGCATGTGTTAATACATGCCATACTCATAATTCAGTTTGGCAAAATAAAAGTGAAAAATTCAGAGTCAAAGCAAACCAGAAAAAAATGTCCATCCAAGATCATGACAGCTATGAATGCTTCAGATACTCGTACAAGACAATCTCACAGAAACTCTGGGATCCTCTAGTTCTTACAATCTTTCCTCCCCCACATCTGAATGCTCACTGAGCTGCCAATGCCAAATTGTCAGCCCCAAAAACATACATATAAGTAACACCATACTTACTGAACACGTTAAACTTGGCCTGTTTATATACATATATAAACATACATACATGCATATATACATGTTCATATATACATATGTATATACAATAACAAATAACATTAGTAAAAACAGACACCATGACTTTTCAGGAAAGCAGGAAGAGGTATATAATAGGATTGAGAAAGAAGAAAATGGATAGGGGAATATTGTAAATATATTAATTTCAAACATAAAATAAATATTTAAGACTAACAAAAACAAAACAAAAAATACTATGAATGCTATAATGAGCAAAATTCTGATGTGCTTTGTACTCCATTAAGCTTATAGAAGGGCTAACATACATCATCACAGCCTTACAACCCTTAGATTTCTATTATTATCATCGATATTTTATAACTGAAGAAATGTATGGGGCCAAAAAACTTACCTACATCTGAACTAGAGAGTGTCAAACTGAGGTGCAGTGACAAACAAGGTGGCTCTTGAGCCTGCATTATAGAGAAGATGAAGGATAGAAAGTGATATTGGAATTTTGTGATTGTTTTCCATCTATTTTCTTCACTAATTCTGCAAAATAGTTCCTGAGTGTTTGCCACATGATTTAGCATTCTAGTAAGTTGTCTAGTATTCTGAGTATTTACCACACTATTCTAGGCATGGGGAAAGAGGATGTGCAAACTGGACACCCTCTTGTTCTGAAAGTTTATAGTCTATTGAGAAATGCAGTATTGAAATAAAGAGTGCATGTGGTGGGGACAAGATCTAGCCCTTCACATAGTGCCTTAGTGTTCCATGGCTATAAAAAGACACCATAACCAAGGCAACTCTTCTAAGAGAAAGCATTTCATTGGGGCTTGCTTATAGTTTCAAAGGATTAATCAATCATTGTCATAGTACAGGTAGACATAGTACTGAAGAGGTAGCTGATAGCTCTACATCCAGACTTGGAGGAAACAGGAAGAAAGTGACACTGGCCCTACCTTAAGCTTTTAAAGCCTCAAAGCCAACCCCCAGTGACACACTTCCTTCAACACCCACTCAAAGTCACGCCCACTCTAACAATGCCACATGACCTAACTAATCTTCAAGTAGAGCCACTCCCTCAGGAGTAAGCGCTCAAATATATGAACCTATAGGGACTACTCTTATTCAAACCACCACATATACCATATTAAATTTTACCTCACAGCCTTTTATAGACGTCCTATTATCATCTCAGTTTGTTAATGAGGAAAAAAGGTCTAAAAGGAATTGAATAAAGGTACCCAGATGGATACATGTGAAAGTAGAAACCCAAAATAAGACCTACGTCTATATCTAACGTTATACTTACTTCTAGTTTTCTGTAGTGATTTTAAAACTATATTAGAAGTAAGTATTTTATTGTATACTTATAGAATCATTTATAGCCTTTAAAATAGTCCAGAGGTACTCATATCATTGTTTTTAATGAGGATTTCTGAGGACAAAAAGAAACAGGTGGGTGATTCATACAGCCTTCTAACTGAAGGGAAAGGCTAACAAAAGATTTATCTTACCCACATTCTCTTGCTTGAGTCTCAAATGTCTGATCATGTAGCATTGGATATAGCCAATAAAAGTCATGTCCATGTATATCTTTTTCTCAAACAAAAGTTTTAAAATACTGACATCGCCATATAATCTCCACAGCAATGTAGCCAAAGACTGAAGTTATACAAGATAGATTTTGTCTAACAAAAAAAGGTAAATCTCTGGTGATTTGATTATACAGAAGATAAATATTTTTATTTGTGATAGAAGCCATCCAGGCATATTTAGGCCTGGATGAACTATATTTGAAGGGATCTGCCTTTCTTTGTCAGAGTTTCTTTCTATCTAGCTATTCTCCCAGTGGGAAGGATGCTTTTGTATCATCTGTTATCAAGAGGGAGCATGCTGTTCTACAGCTATTTGATATGGTGGAAACACCTGCTGGAAACTCTGTCTTTGCTCTGAATTCCAGCTGATGTATAGCTTTTGTCTCAGGCGGAGAAAGTGCTCAGCACCCCATTAATGGCTGCATAGGATTATTCTAAGACATTATCCATGCCTGGAATAATGCTTGGGGTTCTGTCACCATCAAAGTAACAGTGATCATACTGATCACTGCCAAAAAAAGGATTCAACATGATATTTTAAAATGAGCAGACAAGCTGTATGTGGGCATAGTCCACTGCCACCATGTGCCTTTCCCTTTACAAAATGAAATATTTAAAGGTCTCCTGCTATCCCTTTATCTCTAGTCAAAGAAGAATTGTTTGGTTATTGCTGTTCTTACTGTTGTTGTTGTTGCTGCTGCTGCTGCTGTTTAGTTTAATGGGCCAAGTCTTAACAGTTGTAGAATAGTGAATGACTATTTAGCCAAGGAATGTGGCTTTCCAAGTAGTGGAGGAAAAATAAAATTTTGTGGTTTTTAAGCTTTTTAAATAGATTCAAATCTTGTTATTCTTTCTATCTGTGTCACATTTGGTCATCAAAGCAATCTAGTTGAAAGACAAAAATAAGAGCATAAAATCCATTTTAACAGTAGAAAGTTGAGTCAGAAGAAAGATGGTAGGAATCAGACTAATTATAAAAAGTAAGTGGCAAAGCTAAGATTTGAATCTAGGCTTCCTTTTTATTTGAGAGTTTTTTTCCTTCTTTTGACAGTGTGAAAAAGCGTAATGGAATGTGATTATTTAAGTGGCAAGTTAAAGAAAAATTAGTGACAATTACATATATCCAAACATATTATGTGTATGCTGTATACCATATATGTAATATAGTTATGTTCAGGTGTTGTGACCTCATTACTTATCACACTCTTTATCACATTCCAAACTAAAAGGAAAACCTTAAGGTCTCCAGGGAAATGTGGCCAGATCACTTGGGTTATCATGGATTGAACTCCTTCAGAAGGAAGAGCATCCCCTTTGTGCCTACGCATCCTTGACTTCATCTTTTCTTTGGACTCTTATGAAACTGTTTATAATGCTGTTCATCTCCATTTATATCTAGGCACTTCTATGGTCTGGCACACATGGATTCCCTTCACATCCTGAATTTGCTGCTTGCTTGTTTTTGATGGTTTAAAACAAAAAGTTTGTTTCTAACACTAGAAAAAATGCAAATCTACCTGTTCTCAATAATGTAATTTTGTCTTGTTATTTGCTCAGCAACATGCTCTCTAAATATGAAGTGATAATCATTCTTTAAAACACGTTTTAGAGTTCAACAATGAAGAACTAAGAGCAGTGACAACTGTCTGTTTAGTAACTGACAGCCCGTTCATGTTAGTAAATCTATCTGTAGTTCACATATGAGAGCTATTGAATGAATCAAGAGTTACTTGGATGTTAAAGATAATTTTGTATAACATAAACTTAGAATCATTTTAATTATCCCCTGGATTTAAATACAAAATTATTAACATTTTAATTTTAGTATTCTTATTGTTATGTATATGTTTAATAATGGTAACAATTTGAAAAAAAAGCATAGGTAGCACATTCTCCTAGTCCTTATAAAGCATAAAATACAATAATATATTATTGATTCCATATCACTGGGTAAAATATGGAATTTGATAAGTCACTTAACAAAATTAAGACCTTCTATGAGAGTAATTGAAATACAAAGAAAATTATGACCAAACATAATGTGACTAAATTAAAAGGTCACCTTATTGAAAAAATGAATCTGCCTGTCAGCATCTCTTAAAAAGCCTAAAAAAATACAAGGAATTTAAATAAGGAAATACATGTATATTTCAAAATCAGATGCTGTTACTTGCTAGAGTGTTTTTTTCTTCTACTTTCTCTGTATTTTTCATATAGCTGAACATATTTTAAAATTACTTTATGTTTCTTATAAGTTAATTTTCTTATAAGTTAATTTTCAAATTTATAAACTCAATTAGTCACTTTATTTCTTGGTAAAATGTGAGATGTTTAGTATCAAAACCATATTTTAATCATCTCTGTGACTTCAGACCCATTTCATAAATTATCCATTTGTAAGTAACTGACTAGATTGGCTTTGTTTCCCCTCACCCCCCAGCTTTTTATGTCATACTTGCCAGATGAAATGTATCAAGGAAACTAGTAAGAGATCATGGTGGACGGATTTCAAGAGAAAAGGATAAAATGTAGGTTGTGTGAAAGACTTCAAATCCATGATAACCCAAGTGACCTTACCCTGTCATGTTGGAGACCTTACTTAAGGTTTTCCTCTCAGGGAAGAAAGAATGAATCAAGGAAGGATAAATGAAGTGAGAAAGAGGAGGGACTATGAAGAGCAATAACTGATATTAAAGACCTTTGAAAAAGCCATATGGAAACAACACTGCAGAATCATCCTAAAAAAACATAAAAATACATATGGAGTTATCTCATAGCAAGAAAACAATGTCTTTCTCAGCCATCATAGGCTACCACCAAAAGCACAGTCTCGAGTATGGGATTTTTCTTTACAACTTGTTCCTCCATGAGGTCCCATAGAGATACCCTCTAACTCTGAAAAACTATTGCCATGTTTCTGGATACCCTCAAGGACTTAATAAGTCCATATTTCTGATGTTGCCACAAAGTCGAATCAAAGAACCTAAAGTAATCAAGTGGCACTGACCTGGAAGCTTCATAATTGTTGGCTAACTTTATAGTACATAAAGTTAATTTTTATATTAATAAACTCTTAAATACTTCACCTTATTTTTTTTTGTTAAAATGGAAGGTGTTTAGTATCAAAACCTACTGGAAGAGAAAAGTAATCAACAGTGTTATCCACCTTTGTACCCTGTAAGCTACAGTAATGAATGACTGATACAATAATGAATGCACATTGACACAATAATATCACAAATGTTATGAGTGTATCCAACCACCTTCATATTTGGTTACTAAAATATCCCACAAGAGAGAGCTTATCTATTAACTAGACTCAAAACCCAGAGCTTAGTAGATCATAGGCACTAGGGGAGCGCTGAATACTATCATTCTACAAAATAAATGCAGTAATGAAGTGGCCCTAAGTCATCTTTATGTCCATACGTCAGTGCATCTATCAGCCTTCATCAAAGCAATTCCTTTTCTAAGTATATGAAGATGAATACAATGACCCACTACTCATTCAAATACTGAGAATAAAATGCTGCGGAGTTTTCAGCTCTAACTGGCACATCTATAAAACATCTGCTCCCTACAAAGGTCAGAGCTCATAGTGGAAGAAGGGTTTAGAAAGAAAGATGATAAGATCCAGAGGTATTTTCCAGGCAAACAGTGGCTGAATATGACAGGGTCATTGTGTGCATGAACTCTCATTGTCTGTAATTGCATGCACAAGACATACAGAAGATCAAAACAGCCAGCTCCTATCATGGATGGGAGAGAGGCTCACAAAGTCATATCCCTAGTTAAAAAAAACTATTGGCAAATGACTGATGTGTTAGGGAGATCAGTTTTCTTCAGGGATGCAGCTTCTAATAGATAGTCCTAGACATATGCACATAGAATCAACACTAAGTGGAAAAATTTAATTTTTTAAAAAGGTTACATGAAACTTGAAGGAGAAATGATGGAGGCAGGAAGAAGGGAATGAAAGAAGAGAGAACAAAGGTGAACTTGATAAAAACAAATCAGAAGCATAGGTGAAACGCTCACTGAGAAGTTCTTAATTACACATTTTCCAGGTACGCAATGTGACGTTTTGATATGACAAGCATTGTACAGTGATTGCTTCAAGCAAGCTAATTAATATATTTATCCCTTAATTATTACTATTTTCATGTTCTGATAATACATAACATCAAGTCTTTAAGCACGTGTTAAATACATAATTCAGGATCATGCATTAGTTGCCATTCTGTACATTTTCCCTGAAATGTATTCATCATGCCTTTATGGCTGAACATCTATCCTCTGTAATCCACCATCTCCCCAAACACCTCCATCCAGAGCATCCTTGTCATACTCTCACTTATGAATTCAACCCTTTTTAAATTCCATCTGCTAGGATATGAATTCCATTTTTCAGTGTTTCTAATGTATTCCACATAAGAAGACACACTTTCCATAAATATATTTTATACAAATTGCCAGGAGTCAAGAGCTTTATCTTCATAATAATATAGGATAATCATGACTATTACATACTACCTTTGCCATGTTCATGTACTGGGAACTTCACTCTTCATTCATGAATTTGTCTTCCTAGGTTTGCATGTAAGAAATGTTGTTTAAAAATTGCTGCTAGAGGCCCCATCACCTGGGCTTTATATTCTAGCCAACAATTCTGGCTGCTTTCTGAGGTACCAATTAGGATCCTGCCTTATTCCTACCAACTCTCCTTAAAGCACATCCAACAGCTGTAAACTGCATCCCATCTACTGGGATCCATATTCCAGCCCACAACTTCAGCAGAAGACAACTGTTTTCCAGCAGGCTACACCAGTTCTAGAGACCCGAGATACAATGTTGTCACCCAGAAGCCCAGAGGTCTCACAGGTCATGAAAACCCTAGTGGAGATACCCCACTGGACCTGAAGACTCTCTGGTCACCAGAACCCCAGGACACTCAAACCAGAAGATCAGAGGAAAACCAGAAACCAAGAAAAAAAAAAAAAAAACAATCCCAAACCCACCCATCTACCAAAGATCTAAACAGAGGATTTTTGACAGGAACCTCAATGGCCTAGATGAACATAAAGACATGCTCAACAACATTAGGCATCAGGGAAATACAAAATCAAAACAAATCTGAGATACCATCTTACACCCATTAGAACAGCTAAAATCTAACATTCAAGTGACAGGTCATTCTGGTAAGCATGTGGAGCAAGGGGAACACTCCTCTATTACTGTTGGGAGTACAAACTTGTAAAGCCAGTATGGCAATCAATTTGATGTTTTCTCTGAAACTTGGGAACAGATCTACCTCAAGATCCAGCCATTATTCCTCCTGTGCATATACCCAAAGGATGCTCCATCATACCACAAAAACACTTGCTCAACTATGTTCATGATAGCTTTATTAATAATAGCCAGAAACTGGAAACAACCTAGATATCCATCAACTGAAGGATAGATAAGAAAATGTGGTATATTTTTACAATGGAGCATTACTTAGCTATTCAAAACAATGACATCATAAAATTTGCCAACAAATGGCTAGACCTAAAAAAGATCATGCTGAGTGACATAATCCAGACCCAGAAAGACAAACATGGTATGTACTCACTTATAAGTAGATATTGCCTATAAAAATAAAACATAACCATACTGTGATACATAGAGCCAAAGAAGATAAGTTAGAAAGAGGGCTCAAGAGATGACATGAGAACCTCACTAAGAAAGAAAAACATAATAAACATCTTGAGTAGATGGGAGAGCGGATTTGATTGGGTGTAGCTACGAACATAAGGGATCAGATCTGGACAGCAGGAAAGCTGGAAGAGACAACTGATTCGGGGGTGTAGGTTATAGACAAGCTGTAAATCCTAAGACAATCAAAAATCTCAGGAATCTATGAGGTGACCCTAGCTAAGACTCTGAACAATGGCAAATATAGAGCCTGACCCAGCCATCTCCTGCAACCAGGCAAGTCTTCCAACAGAGGGTTTGGATATCAACCCATCCGCAAAAACCTTTGACCTACAATTTTGTCCTACCAAAAGATGTGATGGAGCAAAAACTAAGGAGGTGGCCAACCTAAGACTGGTCCAGCTATAGATCCAGTAGATCCAGTTATTATTTCCAGCCTATTATCAACAGCATTTTTGTCCTTAGTCATGGTAGTTTCTCATATTACTGTCTTGCCTCAATTACCTACCTTTTCCATTTGATACATTTTTGTATCATCAGGTACGTACCTGTGGCACTTCCCTTCTGTGGTGACCATCATTTTCTTTAGATGTCTAAGTTCCAATTGTGTCACCAGGTAAACATCACCTTCCCAGGCCTTGCTTGATGTTTTAAACCACATACCATAAAAAAGTATGCTTGTAAACGTTTTAAAAACCTGTTATCCAAATGTATCATTCTATCTCTTTAAATTGAACTCCACAGATTGTCATTTCGTGTATATTCTTGTATATTGCTAATGAATACAGACTCTCAAATTCTATCAAATTATGCCCTCATATATTTTGTAGACATTATATATGCTTCTACTTAGTCATATTGTGGTGGCCAGATAGTCAACAGAGAGGTGAGGGGTAGATCAGAAGGGGAACGCATGCTTAAGTGCACAGTAAATGTTTGTCTTTCTACAAAAGGGAATATAGGAGCCGGAGCCTCTAACAGGGATGACTGGGTGCTCCTCTGAATACATATTAGAGGCATAAGGAATTTCAAGCTTCCAAGATTATAAATAATTGTTACCTCATCCTGTCTTAAGAGTCCCTCATTTTTCATCTAGGACTTTGACATTGGCATTATAGACTTGGTGGAAATAAAACTTCCATCCTTTTCGAGCACTGTCATTCTCATGATCAATTCTCTAGATGGATTTTCAGTATCTTCTGGACTTCAGTAGATAAGAGTCTCTTTCTGTTGCCTGAGGAGCCCTTTGGCTTTCAACCTTTAAATTCAATAGAAGATTAATCACCTATATTCTTCCATTTACTTTCTCTGATACATCAATGTCAGTTGGTAAATACTATCCAAGTCTACTCCCCAAGTCTCCTGTCAGATTATCAGAGCATCTGTGTACCTTTCTCAGCTATGGGAAACTCTTGAGTAAATGCAATCTACCATTATTCTAACTCAAAAGTATGTTATTTTTTTTTTTCATCCTATTGAAAACAAGCAATTTGTGTCACCTTTGTTTATTTTCTCCCTTCTAAACTCCCCCACTGGTCAAAGTCACCATCACGTTTCAAGAGGCTTTTTACTTATAACAAATGTTAAGTAGTAATATGTGAGATATATATCTATCCTCAGCGACAGTTTCTTCCCTCTAACCTAAACTCTTTATCTCCAGACATTTCCCAATTTTAGGCCTTGGGCATATGTTTTTACAAACCAAATAAATTAACAATAACTCCTGAGGCTCTGGCATTTTATAGATAATGTCTTCTTGGTCAGGGACCCACTATGTAATCCTTCAGATGCTGAGGAGTGATATACCAACTATTGGGATCACAAAGAGATCATTAGTATCATGGTATATCTATGTATGTGAAAACTTTATATACTTTGTCATACACCAACTTAAAATATCAGAAAAAAAATAGCAGCCACCAGAAGGACATAAACCCTTGTCCTAGGGCTTATTTTATTTTTCTAATGAAAGCTAGGTGAAAGACACATTTATGGATGATGTATTCCTGCCTCAGAAGGAAAAGATGAAAAAAAAAATAGTTCTGTTAAGTGTGATCCTTTAAACAGTCACTTGCTGAATTCTGCTTAAGGTGTACTTTTAGCTGTTTACACATATGCAGGCAATTCAGGTGACTTGTAAAAGAACAAAGAAAGACAGGTATCTCATTTTATGAATGTGGAAAACAAAAACAAAAACAAAAAACCTGAATTCTACAAAGCTTGTATGCAGCTACTCATTTAGTCAGTGTCTTTGCCTAAGAGGATTTATTCTTCCACAACAAAGACCATGTTTCCTGTGAGCCTAACTCTTGACATATACTAGAAATCCAATGGCTATAACATGAAATTTTAAAAAGAAAAGTTCATACACTCAGCTTAAGTAATCACAGAACTTAAAGACAGTGTCTTAGTTATTCTCTGTTGCTGTACTAAAACACAGCAAGGCAAAGCATGATCAAGAGAACTCATATCACAAAGCATTTAATTTGCTTAGAGTTTCAGAGGATTAGAGCCCATAACCATCATGGCAGGGTACACGGCAGCAAGTGGATAGGCACCGGCACTACAGCAGTAGCTGAAAGCTCACATCTTCAGACATAAGCATGAGGCACAAGTGGCAGGTGCTGGCTTGGGCTTTGGAAACATCAAAACTCACCTCCAGTGGCACACCTCCTGATCCTTCTCAAACAGTTCCAGCAAATGGGGACTAAGAATTCAAATACATGATCCTAAATGGGGGCCATTCTCATGCAAACCACCCCAGAGGATGTGATTTTTGTAAAATATGTGTGTGGGGGGCGGGGGTGGTAGCTAAGTGTTCACGTGAAGACTAGAAGTAGACTTGAGGTGTTTGCTGTGCATTAATTAATGAGACAGTCTCTGTCACCGAACCCAGAACTTGCTCTTTCATTTAAACTGGCTATCCATCAATGCCCTATCATACACCTGTCTGTTCCTCCATATTCCTACCGCAGCACTGGGGTTAGTGAGTTACCACGCCTTACTTTTATGTAGGTATAGGGGATACAAACTCAAATCTTTACGCTTGCTAAGTGACTATTATGTTGCATTAACCATCTTCTCATTCTCAGTTTTTGGATTTAAATTA
The DNA here is from genome assembly GCF_903995435.1 of Acomys russatus. NCBI lineage: Eukaryota > Metazoa > Chordata > Mammalia > Rodentia > Muridae > Acomys > Acomys russatus. The sequence goes on along the minus strand of NC_067143.1, from coordinate 45,773,821 downwards.
TGCCTAGAAAGTCTCATGTAAATTATTATTTGAGTAATTACTATTAGGAAGTATTATATTAATAATATTTATTATGACTCATTCCATATAGATAACAATATTTATACTTCATGTAAATGTACAGTGGGTATAATTTTAAAGTGACTGATACATTAACAAAGAAATTTTTTCTTTATATTAATAAAAGTTTCATAGCTTCTGATAAAGTGAAAGCATGATATACACACCATCAAAAGTCTATTTAATTAAATAACCAAGAAAAATATTTGTTTCATTAAAATTAAATTTGATAACTTTTTATGACTCCTTTTTTAATTAAAATGTAAATACTAGCTAAGACTTCAAAGCTCTTGATAAGAACAAATGACTTCAAACAGCTGAATTTATTGAAGCTCTGCCTAAAAAATCTGTTTCTTCACTATTTTCCATTGTGCATTTACAACTATACTTTTACTTTCTTTCTCCCCACCAAACACACTATTATTTGTTATCAGTCTTGTGTGACTGCTAACATTTTTTGATCAATGAAAAATTTGCTGTTTTCCAAAGTAATGGTATGTAATAAAGCTGTTCTACTCCAACAATTAAAAACATTTTATTATGCAATAAAATTGGTTTCTTTTTCTCGGAAACAGCCACACAGCATTAACTCAGGCACTAATTTGCACATGATATATTATTGATAGAAAGGTATGAGCATTTATTACTAAAGTGTATATACATATACATATATATTACATTATATGTTATATTTAGATCACATAAATACCAAGTCTGAGCCATTTATTCACTTTAATATAATGAGAAATATTTTTCTTTTTGAAAAAGTAGGCATGTAGAGGTAAGTCTGCAAACAAATTCATTTACACAAGTGGAAGTATTTTGAAATGCATGTAAGTCAAAATAAATGAGACACTTTGGAACGGATGTCAACCCAGAGTTGTCTGGAACTTGTGCTGTAGACCAGGCTGGCCTCAAACTCATGGAGATTTGCCTGCCTCTGTCTCCCTAGCGCAGGGATTACAGGTGTGATTATTGAAAGAGCTTGACATCACTACTGTCAGTGAGACTCTCTGTATCACAAGACTGGCTGAGTTGTCGTTCATTGAGTCATTCCTGGCTGAATGCATCAAGGGGCAGAGTTGAAAGCCAATTTTGTTCATTTGGATAACAGACTGATTTTTTTAAATATGCTTAGGTACATCAAAGTTTAAAATTCTGCTGACATGTTAAATGCTTACAATTGGGAGAATGAGTGAATCTGCAGACTCTTCTTATGTCCCACCTCATCTTAGTTGCACAGTTTAGCTTCAGCCTTGTGTTCTGGCTCCTACTGTGACAAATTAGTATTTACTGCTGTGCCCATGCACTCATTAACTGCCACAAGTGTCTTTCTTTCCTCCTATTTTCTCTCTGGCTACTTCTTACCCTTTCAGCCAAAATTTACCAAGTGCGTCTCTTACCGTCTAGAACGGGGTACCTGAACTTTGGATGTTGAATGATGAAAATACAAAATTTCTTCAAATGCATTGGTCACCAATTCCTAGTTACTCCAGCATGCATACAGCCAATGATGCAAAAGCTGAGAGTAATGAAAGTTTATGTGGTAATGTTAAATAGAAGGAATAACAAGAGATGTGATAGAAGATGCAGATTGAAATCCTCTTCTGCTACTATAACTAATATCTAAGAAAATGATATGAAATTTTCAGGAAATGGATGAAATTGAAAATTATCATCCTGAATGAGGCAACCCAGACAGCAAAAGACAAGAAGACCACAAGTTCTCTCAGCTGTGAAGATGATTTCCAATCATTGAGCAATACTCTGAAATAAATGCAGAAGTGTAAAAAGCAGAAAATGATGAGAGGAGGTGCTCTTTTTAAAAAAACAGATAAAAGGACATAGAAAGAAAGGAAAGAAGTGGTGGGCTTTAAATGGGAAGGCGAGAGGGGCCATACAAAAGGAAAGGAAGAAAGGAAAGATAACATGAATCATGTTTGAAGAGGAATAAGTAAACATTATTTTATAAGCTCATTTTAAAAACCTATACACAAATGACAAAAGAGGGAAGAAGAAGAAGAGGAAGAAGAAGAGGAAGAGGAAGAAGAAGTAGAAGAAGAAGAAGAAGAAGAAGAAGAAGAAGAAGAAGAAGAAGAAGAAGAAGAAGAAGAAGAAGAAAAGAAATCAGGGACGCATCCTACACAATGACCACAAATAACACAAAATGTCTTCTCGGAACTCTAACCAAGTATATCAAACATTTGTACAACTAAAACTATAAGCCTTTAAAGAAAGAAACTGAAGAAGACATCAAAAGATGGGAAGATCTCCTATGCTGATGAATTTGTACAATTAACATCTTACCAAAAGAGATCTATAAATTCAATGCAATCTCCATCAAAATTCCAACACAATTCTTTACAGGCCTTGAAAGGACAATTTTAAACTTAATATGGAAAACAAACAAACAAAAACAAGCTAGTTAAAACAATCCCTTATAATAAAATTACATGCAGAAGTATCACCATGCCCTGATTTTAAACTATATTACAGAGACAAAGGCATAAAATTCTCAGGGTATTCACATAAAAACAGACAGGTTGAACAATGGAATTGAATCAAAGACTCAGACATAAATACACACAACTATGGACATCTGGTTACGCAGTGGAAGAAACAAAGCATCTTTAACAAATGGAGCTGGTCTAACTGGATGTCAATATGCAAAAGAATGCAAAGAGATCTTTATCTATCACTCTGATGAAAAGTCAAGTCCAGGTGGATCAAACACCTCAACATAAAACCAAATACACTGAACCTAATAGAAGAGAAAGTGGAGAATAACGGAGAACAAGCATTAAGATTAACAATCAATAAATGGGTCCTCGTGAATCTGAAAACCTTCTGTAAGGCAAAGGACATTGTCAATAGTACACAATTCATCAACATCTGACAAAGGGCTAATATGCAAAATATATGGAGAACTCAAGAAACTAGACATCAACAAATGAAAAAAATCCAATTAAAGATGGGGTATTTGTTGCAAACAATTTACCAGTATGGCCTAAGGTGCAAATAACCCACACAGTGAGATTATAGTATATTTTATAGCTGCAACCACTATGTTCAGCAGAATCTAATCTACTCTAGTCCAATGGCACAAAATCCTACATATACACCAATAACTTGCCAATCTGATGACTCCTAGGGCAGCTCCTTTGCCAAATGTCACTGTCCAGCTACCATGTCTTCCAACCCCCTCTAGGCAGCTCCGCCTTCCACTTCCTGTCCTTCTGCCCAGCTGATTGGCTAACCAGGGCTTTATTGACAACTGCTATATCCACTCAAAGCATTCCTCCACAGATATTGACCCAAACAAAGACTTCTCACTGAGAAAACTCAAATGGCTGAGAAATTCTTAAAGAAATGTTCAACAACCTTAGCAATCAGGTAAATGTAAATCAAAACTGCTTTCAGATTATATGTTTTACCTGTCAGAATGGTTAAAATAAAACACACAAGTAAGTGACAGTTCATGCTGGTGAGGATGTGGAACAAGAGGACACTCCTCCATTGCTTGTGGGAGTGCAAACTTGCACAGCAATTATAAAAATCAATATGGTGGTTCCTCTGCAAATTAGGAATCTATCTACCGCAAAACGCAGATATAACTTGGGCATCCAAAGGACACTCCATCCTTCCATAAGGATACTTGTTCAACTATGTTTATAGCACCCTTATTCTTTATAGCCAGAAACTAGAAACAACCTAAATGACCTTCAACAAAATAATAAATTTAAAATGTGGTATATTTACTCAGCTGTTAAATCATAAGATTTTGGGAATTTATGGAAATCATAAAATTTGTAGGCAAATGGATGTAACTAGGAATAAACAAAACAAAACAAAACAAAATCTCCTGGGTGAGGTAACCCAGACCCAAGAAGACAAACATGGTGTATACTCAGTTGTAAGTGGACATTAGCTGATAAATAAAGGATAATTTAACTACAAACCACAGACCCAGAGATGCTAAGTAAAAAGAGGGACTCAAGGGATGGGGGAGAGGCGTGTTGCATAGATACCTCTGAAAGGGGAAAGACAAGTTTTGCAAGTGGACTGGGGGAAAGTCAGAATGCAAACAGGATGGACCAGCTGATCAGTGGTAGAGATGGAAGGAGAAAGTACGGGAAGAGATGACTGGAATTGGGGTGTTTTGTGGGGCAATGTAGAAACCTAGTACAGTGGAAACTCCATGGAACCTACAAGAATGACCCTAGCAAAGTCTCCTAGTAATGGGGATATGGAGCCCAAACTGGCTATCTTCTATTACCAGGCAAGGCTCCCAACCCAGCCACAAAACCTTCAACTTACAATCTGTCCTTCCTGCAAGATGTGTTAGGTTAGTGGTTGTGCAGAATTTGTGGGAGTAGCCAACCAATGACTGGTCCAGTTTGAGGCCGATGCCTTAAGGAGATCAGATCTGACACTGCCTAGATGACCAGAAACCAGAGGCAGGACAGTTCAGAGACCCAGGACAGAACCAAACATTATTGCCAAAAAAAAGTTAATGAAATTATTCCTACTGATGTTCTTCTATACTCATAGACAGGAGCCTAGCCTAATTGTCACCAGAGAGGCATCATCCAGCAACTGATGAGTGTAGATGCAGAGACCCACAGCTAGACACTAAGGAGATCCACAGGAACAACAGAAGAGGGGGAGGAATGATTGTAGGAGCACAGGAAAACCTACATAATCAGCTAGCCTGGATTTCAGAACCTCACAGAACTGAATCAATGATGCATATCTGCTAACTTATGAAACCAGCATGTTCACTAACAATAAGCTATCAACATTTTATGAACAGATAAACGTTGTCCTTCCACCTCATCAAGAAAACTTCTCTTTGTAACACTCAGAGATCACTGAAAAAAACTACAACTAATCAAACCAGAGTTGTGCTACCAAGACCCAGGGAATAGATCTACCAAACACTGTCATCTAAGGCTCAGGTACACTGTAAAAGATGATACAGAAAAGTTTTAAGAGCCAGCAGAGCAGGGATTGTGTCTTCTAGTAATATCAGAAGCTAAAGACATAAAATCTCAAAAGCATGACTGCTGAAATGTGAACTGAGCAAGAATGAAACCTACAAACATATCAGACTGGAAGGAGAAAAGCCCATGAGGCCTCAACCTTACACAGAGAAAGCTGCAGGCAGGAAAAGTTGCCTTCCCTAGAGAAGGGCACACCAATTGACCGTGGTCAGCCCTGAAAGCATACATACAAATAACACTGTGTGGATTGAACAGTTTACATTTAGGAACATATATGTATATACATGTATGCATGAAACAAGAATTAGGGAAGTTTCATTTTGCAGAAGATGAAGACTATACAGAGATCAAAAGATGTTCAAATAGAGAGAAAAGTGGCCATGCAGTGACCATTCCCAAGTGATATATCTATAACACAATCGAACACTCAGGAAAAAAATCACAGAAGAGGGCAAAGTACATAAAAGGGAAGCTACCACCCATGAAATCTCAACAATATGGTTGCCTAAACAAGATCTTAATGATGATAGTATCAGTTGACAGAACAGCGTGGATAGGACAGAGACAATTCACAAGGAGTTGTTCATAGGGAAAGGGATACAGGCTATGAAGGAGCAAGAATCAATTTCCTGTGAAGATTAACTCTCTAACAGGTTACCTGGTTCCAAATGTCACCCCTAAACATATGTACATAAGAATAACACTGTGTATGTGTGTGCACATGCATGCACATGCATAATAATAATAAATAACAGGTCATAAATGTGAGAGGGAGTTGGGGAGACATAGGAAGAGTTGGAGTCATGGACAAAGAGGTGGGAATGATGTAAATACAGAACTCATTTTTTATATATATTTTATTAATTTATTCATATTACATCTCAATCGTTATCCCATCCCTTGTATTCTCCCATTCCTTCCTCCCTCCCATTTTCCCCTTACTCCCTTCCCCTATGACTGTGACTGAGGGGGACCTCTTCCCCCTGTATATGCTCATAGGGTATCAAGTCTCTTCTTGGTAGCCTGCTAGCCTTCCTCTGAGTGCCACCAGACCTCCTCATGCAGGGGAGAACTCATGTATGAAATTCTCAAAAATACAATATTTAAATTAAAGTACTTTCCTCTAAGTGTTGAATCAACAGAAGCTAAGTGGCAACTCCTCCAATTATAAAGAGTATTAAACACTGGTCTTAATTTCTTTTACACTGAACATTTGTAAACATTAGTGTTTGTACCCATTCTCAGAGAACAACTGGGTCTGTGCACTCTGTTTGCTAAAAGGTTATTTTACAAAAGCAGTAAGGATTAAAGGGAGAGAGAGAGGCAGGGAAAGGGGGCTAGAGCATTTTTGTAAATGATGCAATCTTGATTGTTTGAATCAGCCTAGATTGCCCTCCATGTTACTCACTCCTCCCCTATCTCCCCAGAATAGTTAGAAAAGGTCTGTGCCCTTTTGCTCTCCCACTGCATCCTACATTTACTAGAAGTCAAGTACTTCTATATTAATACTTAACTTTTTATAATTATGTATCAATATGTTGAGTTTGATAGACTAGGTAGTTCATCAGAATTATTCATCAAAGCAAATGGATGATACACCATTAGATGCTTGGTAAAGTTTCATTAAACTGAATTGCCCTTAATTAAGAGCTTGGATCATTCACCAGCATAAGGAAACTGAGAAAACTGACAGACAGGGAATCTCAGAATAAGTTATCTCTGCTCTCCACTTAATAACTAATCCAGGAGTTTCTTTGAGCCAAAGTACATTTCTCCGAGCTTCATAGTCTTACAGTAAAATGTACAAATGTAGTGGATTTAAATGCCCTTAAGGGTCACAGTTCCTGGTGCATAAATGATGCCCAGGAGACACTTAAGACAATAAATTGATGGATATTTCTCTGAGGTCATGAGATCATTATAGCTAAGAAATTATGTTGTAGATTCCATCCGAAACATCATTAAACTGAAGTGATTCATAACTCTAGATGTGTGGTGAGAGTGTTGGAGGACTGTCATTGCTACCACTTTTGTATAATCTTTTATAATGGCTAATTCTGAGCAGAGAGAAGCTATGCAGAAGCCAAGTCTCAGATTGGCTCATCAGCGACCTCTAGAGTTCTTTTTGTTTTGTTCAAGCATGTAAGAATAACAACATTTAAAATGTGTGCATTAACTCTAGTAGGATCCTTCTCATTAAGCTCTCTCATGTGGAGACAGCACAAATGGTAGCAGGGATTTACACAGCACTGACATTGGGGCTTATTTGCTTTCCTTGGCTCTTATTTTCTGTCTTGTCAACTTTTAAGTCAGCTCTATCTAGGTGTAGGCAAGGTTGACTGTGTAAGCTTGCTCTACTGCACACTTTGAGAAATCTGAGTGATCCTGTCAATCTTTCTTGAGGAATGTTCTACAGTCTCTCAGCTGCCACTCAGAACGTCACACACTCTAGTCCTTATTCTTGCACCATAACGTAATTTTGTAAGCATCCAAATATTCAGATTGTCATTCCCTATAGACTTTTAACTAGTGAAAAACAGACATCATCACTTGTGCCCATATCCTAGTACCTTGTATGATTGCTTATCTTACAAAAATAGTTTGTAAAAAGAAAAGAAAAAAAAAAAAGATCAAGTCACAGTAATGTGTACTTGAAAGCTGTGTCAAGTAAAATGTCAAGGAATACATGCGTTTGTGTGTGATATAAAAATCCTACTGTTACCATTTATTCATCCTGCTACACTATGAGGAATGGAAGCTTCTTGTCTACCCCATATGTAGTGGCTGAGGAAGTTGTTCCTGGCATCTTGCAGAACTGACAACAGTACTGTAGGATAGTAGCAATCTCTTTGAGTATCTAAATGTATACTGGCTATAATCAGAATTTTGATGAAAGAGATAGGATGCAGTGGTACTAGGAAAAACTGGAGAGTATAAACCATGAAAATGATTACAAACATCTGTTTGCTCTGTAGGTACTGTAAAGGATATACATTTTTTACATTTCCTTACTGCTATGAATATTAATGAACTTAAAATGTTTAGTTTTGGGGGTTGGAGAAATGACTCAGTCCTCAGCACCTACATAGTTGTTCCCACAACCCTCTGCAACTCCAGTTTGAGGGGATTTGATACTGTCTTCTAGATTCCACATTCACCAGGAAAACACTTGCTGCATATACACACAGGCAAAACACCCCCACACATAAAACAAGAAGTACGATAGATAAATCTTATGTTGAATTTCTTTGAAATATGTGTTTTAGCTTAGAAACCCAAGTAACTTCGCATTAAATAAGGAATAGGGCATTAAGTATCTTTTAGTGGATTGAGATTGCCTCTACTCTTTTGCCTGCTCTTGGGACCCTTTCCTCCTGCTGGGTTGCCTCATCCTGCCTTTATAAGAGAGTTTGTGCCTACTCCTATTGTAATGTTCTGTTCTGTGTTCAGTTGATATCCCTGAGAGGCCTGCTTTTTTTCTGAAGGGAAAAGGAGGAGGGATGAATCTGAGGGAGAGGGGAGGTGGAAGGGGAAAGACTGGGAGGGGTGGATGGAGGGGAAATTGCAATTGGGGTATAATCTATGAGAGAACAAATTTTAAAATGTAAAGAAAATAAATATTTTTAAAAGTATAAGAAGCAGCCATACAGGGTCAAAAGCAGAGGAACTTACACACCAACAGTTATTAGCATATATGTATATGGACTGCATGTTAACTGAACTCTAGATTTCAAAGCCCATGTAAAGACTTTAAGTAGAATGCTCCATACACATTGCAAACTACTCATCATCAGTATTTATATAACTTTTACGCAAACCAATTTTTTGGGCTTAGATTTTTTTCAAATTATGATTATTTCTTCAGATCTTCTCGATGACAAAAAATATAGTCCCTTTTCCCACTGATTATGATGTCTTTGGTTCATAACCTCATTGCTGCTGCTCAGGTTCAGCAGGCAAAGTGCCTAGCTTCGCTTGTCCTTTAGACGTGGACATTTACTTCCCTCTATCCACTACAAAATTGTTGTCAAACTAGTTGCTCCAGAACCCAAGTTTAAATGTTTTTCTTCCTGCTTTAAATCTTTCCAGTTCTCTTGACGGCCTATTGGACATAAATCTCTTAATTTAAGATAAAAGCTGTTTATAATTCAAATATTTTTCAATCCTCCACAATGTCAAATATGTATGCTTACTTCAATCCAAAACTCAACAGCAACAGAACTACACTATCTCCTCGCTATGTCGTAACCTCTCACCTTCGATCATTTTGAATCCATAGTCCACAGTATCCTCACATTTCTCTCTTTTCCTTGCTATTCTTTTATTTTTCAAAGGAATGTAGGTTTTGACAGTCCGTCCCAGCACCATCATCTGCCCATCCCCAAACACAAAGGGATTCATCCTGTGCTTTCTTTCATCTCTCTCAGTATGTTCTGAGGACACAAGGTTATATAGTTGTCACATATTCCTTTTTTTTAGAGTAAGTGGTTTCTGTGAGACTTGATACAATGGTTTTCTATTACTCTTTTTCAGGAAAAAAATTAAATTCTTAGCTTGACATATAAAGTCCTTCAGTTCTTATAGTTTTTCATTGTCATTTTCTAAGAACCCCCCAATATTATGCCTCACTGTCCAGCTTCAGTTCTCTGTTTCTATTTTTCCTGAGTAGCGTGTGTCTGATGAGCATGTTGCCAGTGGACAGAGTCTAGGTTAGCTGTTCCAGGTTCTGCACATCGAATTCAAGAATAAAATAAAGGCACAGACTGATTGAAAAATTGCAAGAGTAGTTTATCTCAAGCAAAGTGACTGGACAAATCAGAACCAAATACACTGTCAAGAGTGACAGCAAGCCACAATAGTAAGAATACTCAAGGCTCGTGTTATTGTTCAGGGCTATCTTTGATGGGCTTCAAGAGAAGGAGTAGACAGGTTACTAGTGGAATTATTTGGGTGTGTCTTTACTTTCATTGACAGTTTTGGATTATATAAACCTTTGATCACTATGTATGAATCTCCCTATAATGTATATAATTTGAGTCATATGCACATCAAGTTATCCACAGTCATAAGATGGTTAATATAGATTCTTCCTAAAAGTTCACATAAAAGATTCAGCTTTCCTCATGGAACAAGCTTCCCAAACCAGTTCAAATTAAACTGCCACCCCACCCAGACACACAAGGGTATGCTTCAGTAGAATCTATGATGACTGTAAAGGAAAAGAGAAACTTTTTCAACTGTTTACAAGGACAAACATACGCTGATTGATGCAAGTGAAAGTCCCAGATAACCAACAGAACGCTAGATGTGTTGTTAGGAAAGGATGCCTGCATAGCCCAAATCAAGTGGTGCTGCAGCTGGCTAAGCTCCTCCCCCTGCTTACCTGACTGCAACATCTCTCACTTCCTTTAGAAACACCATTTTCTGATTCTTTTTCACCAAGCTGTGAAGATTCTAATCAGGAGCCTACAAAGAGCCATTCCCCCATCATTCTCTAAGCCAAGCTCCTTCCCATCAAGTATTTATGCTGTCACATTTCAGTGTCCGGCTCACAGAACTTTAACCACATCAAAGGGAATGGATGCCAGAATCTACAGCAACTTTTCTTTCTTTCTTTTTTTTTTTTTTAATTAATTTATTCTTGTTACATCTCAATGGATTTCCCATCCCTTGTATCCTCCCATTGTTCCCTCCCTCCCATTTTCCCCTTACTCCCCTCCCCTATGACTGTTCCTGAGGGGGATTACCTCCCCCTGTATATGCTCATAGGGTATCAAGTCTCTTCTTGGTAACCTGTACAGCAACTTTTCTATGCATGCATTAGCTCTAGAGCCCAGAGATTAACAACATAGACATCAGAGTCTTAGCATATAACATTACTCTTCTCTACAGATTAGCTCAATCATGTTTATAATTTAGATTAAGTGTATATCATATAATGGTGTCTTTAGAATAAATAAGATGTTATACTAAGCAGTAGTCCGTGCATCTGACATACTCTAAATTGGATGGTGTTTGGTTATGTCATAGGAAGAATAAATGGCTACGTGAGCTGCAGGACACAGCTATGCACCGGTGTCCACATGCCAAAGGCCAGAAAAGGGGAAAGGCACCTGTAAAAGACTAACATGCCCCAAATGGTAAGAATGTGTGTCATATAAACCAGCAGTATGTACAGAGTACCAAATGGACACAAGAGGAAAGAAACCTCCGTGAGTGTTTATATGTGCCAAAAGCCTCATGCTGCCCCACATGAAGCTGGTGGGTGGCCACAGATGAGTGAACCTCCATGGCTGATAATGCCAGCATTCCAAATGCTTCCATAACTGAACGCTTCAAAATTAGAGTGAGGTAACCCAGACTCAGAAAGACACGCATGGTATATATTCACTCATTAGTCAATATTGGCCCAACATAGATGTCCTCTGAGAGACTCCACCCAGAGGGGGAGTGGGATAGATGCTGGGATAGTTGTATGGAAAAGTTAGGAGATGGAAGGACCCGGAGGGGTCTGACAGGGAGCTCCACAGGGAGACCATCAAGGCTGGAGGATCTGGACCTAGGGGGGGCGGCACAAACTGTTGCACCAACCAAGGACAGTGCATGCAGTAAATCTAGACCACCTATTCAGATCTAGCCAATGGACAGCTCATTCTCCATGATAGTGAGGAGAGCTTGGATTGTCTCTGACATGAACTCTGGTGCCCCTGTTTTGATCACTTCCCCTTGGTGGGGAGTCCGGGCAGGCACACAGAGGAAAGGGATGCAGGCTATCCGGATGAGACCTGATATGCTGTGGTCATATGGTAGAGGAGGAAGTCCCCTTCTGTCTAGGGGAAGGGAGGGAGGGTGGGAACGGGATTATATAATCGAGGGGACAATCATGTTGTAATCTGAATTATTACAATAAATTAAAATTGTAAAATTAAAAAAAATAGCTGTTTTTCAAATTTCCTTCTACTCTTGCTTGTCTTTTTGGGTAACCTAACAACTTTCCTGCGTTCAAGTTGCTATGGTAACTACTCCATTCCTTTGATAGCAGCAGGCTTTTATACCTCTCATCAGAAAGGTGGACAGAAAGGTAATTTAGTCAAAGAATATTGTTTTGTTGAATTGTGTCTTAGAACAAAGTGATCGGTCTTGACCAGAATATCTCCTACTTTTATTTCCTGTTGATTTTTTCTATTTTTTTTTTTTATTTAAAACATATTTAGCAAGCTCTGAAGACTCTTACCCAATTGTAGACATCCCCAGAGTCAACTACTAGGATATTGTTTTTATCTTCCCACTTTCTACTATCTTTTTCTTCTCCCTTCCATCTGTAGTTGCAGCCCTTATGAATTAATAGGACTTAGTTTTTTATTGATCACTTGCCATTTTCAGAGCTCTGTAGATTTGTCCTGTCCTGATTTTTTTTATTGCTATGGCAGCAATAAAAAGGTTAGAAATGAAGAAAAAATATAACACAGAGATATACACTCAAACCTGTGTATACATCCAGAATCTATTGTTACTTTGAAATATTGATCTTGCAGAATAACTGGAAATGGCCTGAAATAAAGCATTAGAGAGGGCAGCCCACGCAGAGTCCATGAAAGAACTATGAAAGATGAATTGTTTCTTTCCCATTCCTAATGCACTGGGTGGTGTGGAAGCTGACAAAGAACAAAGTCAGGACCCCATCAGCCTTGCTTGGGGGTGCTGAGTCAGCTGCTTCCTCAGAGTGGCTCAAAAGCTATTTTCCTAAGGATAACGCTCTGACATTCCCACATCTGTAGAGAAATATACTCAGCATAGAACCTGGTATCAACAGTAAAATCAAGCACTTCTGCAATATATGTAATTTCCCACTTTCAGTATTGTTCATACTAGATAGTGAACCTTTTGGACACTAAACAAAGTGATTCATTGCTAATTTTAGTGTACAAATAACTGAAGTGAACTCCATGTGCTATGACCCAGATACCGTAGTGTCTGCCTTTCATATGTCACAATGTCTTTGGCACCTGAGGTGATACTGATTCCTTTCTGAAAACCAGGAATATCTATTTGAGGTCTTCTGGGTAGCAATCTTGCCCTCTTTATAAGTTTTCCAACACCCAGACTACTTTAGTTTATACAGGGTCTCATTATGTAGCCCAGGTTAGGTTCTACCTTGGCTTCCATGTGCTGGGACCGCAGGTGAGAGCCATCATACCTTCCTCACACAAAATCTTTGACATGTTCTGAGGCTTATGGAATAGATATTTAGAGGACTTCTATTCTGCCCACCACATCTCAGCTCCTTTTAAAATGTCTCTGATCTCCCATGCCTTACCTTACATGCCAACAATGTGTAAGTTATTTTTAATTTACCTTGCTTCTATGTGATACTAGTCTCTTTTCAATTTGCCTTCATTACATGTTATGAGAATTGACATTAAATTTTCATTATAACAATACTTATCTAAGACCAAGGTTTTTTGGTTTTGGTTTTTTGATTAAATGTTACCTATTACTCTTGCATGGATAATACCTTAATTTACCTTTGTTAATGTCTACATTTTTTCACTTTAAAGTGGGCTGTCAATTTAAACAATTTGTGAGGCTATTTAAGTGCCAAATCCCAGCTACTTTTGATGCTTTCAATCACTTGCCATCATCTTAACCACAGACAGCTTTAGAATTTTTATGCCTGATCTTCATAGCCTCTGAGACCATCAAAAAAAATCTGCATACTCATATTTTATCAACTTACCTAAATATGATCAAATAATAAAATTAAAATGCCAGTAAAGCTGCATGAATCAGACTTTTCTGGACAATGCTTTCACTTGCAAAAAATTAAATAAGTTTATAGGAAATTATCTCTGTGTGTCAGGAGTTCAGAGTGTTTGGTCATCAGTCAGTGCATATTACCAAATAGACAGAGTCTGATGATAATTGAACAAGGTAGTGAAATGGAAGTCCTTTAAGATTGCAGCACTATTACTCTCATCATTTTATAGCACAAAGTCAAAAAAGAAAGGTTATTTTCTCAAAGTCAGTCAACTGATGGATTCCAAACAAATATTGGAACCTGGTTCTTCTCAATCTTTGGCCTATCCAATAAAATTAAATTTTCACACACACACACACACACACACACACACACACACACACACACACACACTACTACCCTGGTCTCTATACGTCTTTAAGACAACAAAATATTCCTTCCAAATCACTATTGAATAACATGCCTGAGAAAATTCCAAAATTCTCTCCCTAATGTATGGTGTTCGATTATTCACCAAGTTGTTGACATTCAATCTATTGTTGATTAGATAAAAAATACACGAGGGACCCTTGCAACACAGCATGAAATTGCATCTGCCTCCGGTGAAATAATTGACTGAATGACAAAGTTTTCAACATAATCCAGTTAAACCAAAATTAAACCTTACAGGTATTGGCCTTGCTACTTCTCTTGCTATATTGAAAGCCAGCCAAGTTAGTCAATGCCTTTTTCCTACTTCTTCAACATGTTTCTAAATTGATAAGTACACACTGCATTTGGCTGGATAATTATACAAATTTTACTTAGACAAATTGTAATGAAACCAAAGTCAGTCTCTTGAGTTATGAAGTTCAGCTTTACATTTATCCTTGAGGGATATAATATTAAAAAGCATACATCTGCATCAAAATCTACCTAAATATTAGATACCTGCTTATTTATGCTAAATTCTTTATGTTCCTTTTACACTATTACTGTACATTAGACATTGCATAAAAGTTGTTTATTCTCTCTCACAAAAAAATATCTCACCGCCTACAAATTATTACAACATAAAGCAAACAGTTTCACAATAAACATAATTTTACAATCTACTTTAGATATCATTTACCTTAATGTTTCCCAATCCTGTCTATTCAGATTCCCGATGACCTTTTAGTTAGCAACAATATTGGGAAAATCATTTTCAAATTTCTTGAAAGACATAAACCTGCTTATGTCAATATCCAGCACATAGCAAAGGGGTCGCTACGAACTTTTATTTAAAGCAGCAAAATGCAAAAATAATGTCAAGAATGGTACAAATTTAAATATTTGTTAATCAGTGAATTCAATAATATTGCAACATTTACACAAAATATAGAGTTGAGTTGAAAAAAGAGGTTAAAATATAGCCTTAGTAAAGTGAAAGATTGTGAGTTTCTACCCCACATAAAAACATCAATTTGGGCAGGAGTGATAGCTCAAATGAAGTGCTTGGTATGCAAACAAGGGGACCTGAATTTGAATTCACAAAGGCCATGTTTAGAAAAAAAGCAGGTGTGGCAGTAATCTGTCATAAAATCAACTGAAAATTCATATGAGAAAATATTTGAAATTATATCATAGAAAAACATATTCATATAAACTATTACCAGAATTCTAGAGAAGAAGGTAAGCCAATCAATGAAAAGATGTTCAAGACTCATAAAAAAGGTCTTTTGTTTCTTCAATTAACAGTTTTTTATTTTATTTTATTAATTTATTCATATTACATCTCAATGGTTATCCCATCCCTTGTATCCTCCCATTCCTCCCACCCTCCCATTCTCCCCTTACTCCCCTCCCCTATGACTGTGACTGAGGGGTACTTCCTCCCCTGTACATGCTCATAGGGTATCAAGTCTCTTCTTGGTAGCCTGTTATCCTTCCTCTGAATGCCAGCAGGTCTCCCCATTCAGGGGACGTGGACAAATATGAGGCACCAGAATACGTGTGAAAGTCAGTCCCCACTCTCCACTCAACTGTGGAGAATGTCCTGTCCTTTGGCTAGATCTGGGCTTCTGGAAGACCCAGCTATTCCACTCCTTGGAATATACCCAGAAGATGCTTCAGCACACAACAAGAAAATTTGCTCAACCATGTTCATAGCAGCCTTATTCATAATAGCCAGAACATGGAAACAGCCTAAGTGTCCCTCAGTAGAAGAATGGATAAAGAAACTGTGGTACATATATACTATGGAATACTACTCAGCTATTAAAAACAAGGAATTCCCAAAATTTGTGGACAAATGGATTGAGCTAGAAATGATCATAATGAGTGAGCAAACACAGAAGCAGAAAGACTCAAATGGTATATACTCACTTATATCTGCACACTAGCCCAAGGGGCGTGTCCCACGAAAGCCTTCACTGACCAATTAACAGTTTTTATTAGCATATAATTATATCATTTCCCTTTTTTCCTCAAACTTTTCCCATGACTCTGCCCAAATTCCTAGCCTCTTCTCTCTAATTAGGATAGATGATTGATAGATAAATGGTAGATAGATAGATAGATAGATAGATAGATAGATAGATAGATAGATAGATAGATAGATAGATATACATAAAACCTAGGTATTTCTACATATAGGTACAACCTGCTGAGTATTTTTCATGCCTTACGGACATGACTTCAGGGCTGACCGTGTGGTCCTGGCTAATAAATTAGGGAGGCCTCCATGGGGAGAAGACTGCTGCTCCCCGGTTCAGCGTTCTTTGTTTCTTGTAGTTCATATGAATGTGAGGCCTCATGACTTTCAGTCCTTTCATGTTAGCATAGTTATCTATGTTGTCATCTCTAGATCTTGTTTAGACAGCCATATTGCTGAGACATCATGGGTGTAGAGTTCCCATTCTTTCTAAGAGATAGTCTCACCACAGACTTCTAATTCTCTGGCTCCTTCTTCTCCCTCTTCTGTAATGTTCCCTAAACTTTAGTTGGCAGGAGTTTTCTTTCTGATGAATCCACTGGGGTTGGAACCCCTAGGTCAATTGTTCTTTTCATTTTGACCAGTTGTGGTTTTCGGTAACAGTGTTTATCTGTTGCAAAGAGAAGCTTCTTTGGTGAGGGTTGGGAACCTAACTTATTTGGAGGTATAAGGATAGCCATTTATAATGCAGTTAGGAATTATGCTGGTTTAATGAGGTAGCAGCTATAGGTTCTCCTTCAAGATCCATGACCTCATTACCTTCAGGGATCTGGCTAAGTTTCCCATATGAGACATGATTTCCTTCTTTCTGGGTGGGCCTGAAGTCCAATTAGATAACTGCTGATAACCATTAAGATGTGAGCACCAGGGTTACACCTTTAGGCATATTTTTGCCATTATGATGAGTCTTGTTCTGGTTCACGGATTTCAAAACTGGCTAGTAGCATTGTTTGCTTACCTCCATTGGTAGCTTAAATAACACCTTCTGCTTCCATGAAGGCTAGTTCTTCAGGTAGAAGGCATGTCAGATGCAGCTCCCACTGGGTTCCTGAGAGTCCTGTGTTCTAAGTTCATGGACTCTTCTGAAATAGGTACTTACCTTTAATGTGAGAGGCAAACAGGGGCAATAGCAATAGCCTGTATTGTTTAAAAGTACTTTAGACTCCACTGATCAACAATCAGAAAGAGATTTTTCTCTTGCCTAGTACCAGGAATTTTACTAGGTAGTCTATGGCTCTTGGATGGAGCACTGTCAGTTCAAGTAGCATAACTGCATTTTGACTATGTATGTATACATACACTTATAAATTACATATTAATTTTTTATGTTTTATTAATTTATTCAGATTACAACTCAATTGTTATCCCATCACTTGTATCCTCCCGTTCCTCCCTCTTGCTTTCACCCTATTTCCCTCCCCTAGGTCTATGACCAAGGGGGACCTTCTCCCCCTCTATATGGTCATAAGCTATCAAATCTCATCTTGGTAGCCTGCTTATTCTTTCTTTGAGTGCCCTCAGGCCTCACTACCCAATGGGGGTGGTCAAATATGGGGCACCAGAGTTCATGTCAGAGCTAATATGATTGTTTGTGGCTTTTCATGAAGAAATATTATAGAAAAATAAATACAATAAAAATACATGAGAGTCAACTTCACTCACAATAATATACAGGAAATAGATGTTAATTCCTGTCAATTCAACAAACTCCAACTGTTCCAATATTGAATTATTAATACTACCAAAACATAAAAGGTTATGAAAATCCTGTGTAAAGTAAGTTGAAAACAGCTCTCAGAATCACCCATCCCTTTACCTTGGGTCTGGCAGTTCACTTCTCTAAAATCATCTTAAATATAAACCTGCCACAAACTAATTGTTATCTTAGGGAGTATTTATTGAATCATCGCTTGTGGAAATAATGACCAATCTTGCAAATAATGCAGCACCTAATAAAAGGTTAAATCCATCCTCCTCCTTCTCCCACAGGCAAACAACCAGACAACAACTCCACTCCTTATCTTAAATCACAAGCTTTGAAGTTTTAAAGCCCTTGGTGGCCACTGGGTACTAGATGCTTAATGACATCTTTCAGCCTTTGCATGTCCAGTTTTGTCACCTTACATGTTTAATCCCCTAGTTTTTAAACCCTCTATATAACTTCTATTGACCCTGATCAGATACCATCTCTCCTGATATGCCTTTCATGACAACATAAACAGAAAATCCATTAGCTTTCCACAGAAAAGCTACTGATAAAATGAGCATAAAAGTTTCCCTGTCTACATCCGCCTGACCATTCTTTTAAAGTGCATACAAAACCCAATAATAGTATGAAAACAATCCACAATTTTATTTTATCTCTTGAAAAATATGAAAGAGACCAATCTTGGCTAAACATTATTTCATAAAACTTCTTAAGGCTATGCAATAAAATGAACAAAGTTCAAAAGACAAGGAATAAACAGAGTAGTGGGTTGTTAGCTTCTTCTGGCAAAGTTTGCTATCCTTTGCTACCTCACACATTCTAAAATAAAGCAAATAAAAGATCTTAAATATCTTTCCAAATTCTCCATCTTCATCATCTAATCTCCCAAAATAGTCCTTCAGGTATGGACTGGCTAGGTTTATGTCAACTTTACACAAGCTAGAGTCATTAGAGAGGCGGAGCCTCAATTGAGAAAATGCTTCTATAGGATCAGTCTGTAGGCAACCCTACAGGGCATTGTTAAAATTAGGGATTGATGTGGGAGGGCCCATCCCACTATGGTCCTGGTGGTCGTAGCCTCTAAAACAAAGCAGGCTGAGCAAGTCATATGGAGCAAGCCAGTACGCAGCACCCCTCTAATGCTCCTGCATCAGTTATAGCGTCTCAGTGCCAGCCCTGCTTGAATCCCGATCCTTACTATTTTGTTGGTGACCTATTACATAAAACTGTGGATGAAAATAAACCCTTTCCTCCCCAAGATGCCTTTGGTCATGGTATGTTATTGCAACAATGTAACCCTAACTAAGACAATGTATGAAAATCATTCTTATTTTCTTTTATTTCCTTATTGTTGCTGTTAAGGTGCCATCAACAATCTTCTATTCATGTCCAAAGAAGTTTTCTACATTTTACTGCAAGTAGTAGAGATTTGTGTCCAGAGCCAGGCAATAAGCCAAAGCTTTAGAGTTAGCAATGGGAGGAAAGATATATAACGCTTGCATAGTCACATGCCCTTCCCAAACTGATTCTGTTAAGCAATTATTTATAAAATTTCCTCAAGAATTTTTAAAGTACTTGATATAGAAATGTCAGGAGATATTAGTCATATTTAAATGTTTTTTTCTTAAATCTTTTTTTCAATATTAAAATTGCCTCTTTTTCATTTGTTAGCGACTTGCATACTGAAAATCAATCCATTTTTTATACACTGGGAAATCTTTAGAATTTTTTCTACTGAATCATACCAAAAAGAAAGCATGTCATGTTCATTTATGAGGCATATATTATCTTTGAATGCTCAGTATTCTATATATTGAGGAAGAGAGAAGAATATATTCATTCCTATTAGTTACTAGATAAAGAAAAGCAAAAAAGTAACAATATGGAAAGAAGGGAAGACTACCCCCGTTTTAACTGGATATGGCAATGGATGCCTTTTATTAACATAAATGTTTCAGGACAAAATGCACTAACATAATTATTCTCAAGAATACATATTCAATAAAAGCAACATGGGAAAAGAAAACAACCTACTTTTCAGTAATGATCCCTCTTTTATTTGTATTTTAAAATACTTTTGTTTCATTATGTCTGAGATTATGCCAACAAGACTGGGCATTAGTGTTGTAATGATCTGTGATCTACACAGATGGTGCTGAAGCTTACAGAACTGAAAGGAAGCACAAGTGAGTGCATCCAGCCATTCAAATCATGAGCTACTTCTGACAATAGAGCTCTCCCGCAAAGTCTGGTGCTGCTTCTTTTTCTCCTGAGTAAATTAACTTTGACGCAAATGCTTACCAGAAAACTCACTTCATTCCAGTCTTTATTGTCTATCATTCTTTTACAAATAGTATTTCTTATACAGAAAAATCCAAACCAATTCAGATGTAGCTGGATCTTTTTATGAACGTGTAGCCGACTGAATTGTAAGGCACAACATTGGGCATTGTGTTGGCCATCTATACTGCCATGCATTGGTTAACAATGAGAATACTGCTGAGAAATGTGTCATTAGGCAATTTCTATGACATACTAGCATCCTATAGTGTATTTACATAAATATTACACTGATTCCACACCTTAGCTATTGCTCCTAGGCTACAAATATCATGCTACATGAAAAGTGTAGGCAAGTATAATGCAATGGCAACTATTAGCATACCTAAAAGCATCTATCAGTGTAAAGTAATGGAACGTATAAAAAATGAGGACAGCAGAATGAAACTTATTATTTCATATGCTAACTGAAGACTTAGTGAAAAAAGAAAAGGAAAAGCATCACCCAAACAGAATGGGTATAGGAAAAATTACACAAAGGATAAGAAATGTGGCTCAGGGCCGGGCGTGATAGCGCACATCTGTAATCCCAGCACTCAGGAGGCAGAGGTAGGCAGATTGCTGTGAGTTCAAGGCCAGTCTGGTCTACAAAGCGAGTCCAGGACAGTCAAGAATACACAGAGAAACCCTGTCTTGAAAAGCAAAAAAGAAAAAGGAAAAGAAAAAAGAAAAGAAAGAAAGAAAGAAAGAAAGAAAGAAAGAAAGAAAGAAAGAAAGAAAATGTGGCTCGCTCTTGTACGGTGTTTCACAAGAATGGGCCTTGTAAAAGCAAGCCAGTCAATGAACAGAGTGTGAAGAACATTGCCCTACACGATGATAGACTTCATGCATGGCTGCTTAGGCCATAGAAACTTGATTTAAACACAGTTTTCTTTCTTAACTAAATTAATGTTATCTTGGGATGCTGCTTTTTTTAACTCTTATATTATTATAAGAGTTATAAACTCTTAATATTTTAACTTTTTAATTCCTCTAATCACTCTTAGCTTTAAAACACACTATAAAACGGCATCGTTTTTAAATATTTATTCCTTCTCGTTTTTAGATTTTATTTAGTTTTCCTTTCTTATTTTTTTTTAAATGTTTTAATTGAAAGAGAGTTATATCACTCTTCCCCTTCCCTCTCCTCTCTCCAGCCTCTCCAAGCAGCTTTCATTCAATTCCTTCCCACACACCTCCTACTCAAGTTGATATCCTCTTTTCTTTTATTATATTTGTTATGTGTATGGGGAGTACACAAATACCTATAGACACAACCTGCTTGTCAGTCCAGAGCCCAGGCTCTGCTTCTTCCCTTAGGGGCGTCCAGGCAAAAGTACTTACAGGTGCCAGAGCTGAAGGAACTTAGCTTAGCCTGGCAGGTGGCTGGGCGTGCAGGATCCCTGTCTCACAGGTGAATACCCAGAGAGAGAAAGCCTTCTACAAGGTGGTTTTTCAGTGAAAAGGCTTTTTTAGTATTACAGCCATTTTAGCTTGGAGCTATCTCAGTGATACAGCAGCACAGGCCTTCCAGTGATACAGCAGCTCTTTATTATGGGAAATAAGAACTATATAAACCTTTGGGGAAAGTGGGTAGGATTTTCGGGTGAGTGGGCACCATTGCATGAGGCTGAGGTGCTGGGAATGCTTCGATTGCATTGAGAGGAATTCCAAGTCCTAGGCTGTGTGGCAACTTCAAGAATTCTGAAAGTTGGGGTCACAGGGCTAAGTGCACAGGGGCATGCAGGCACAAAACAGAGAGGGCGTAGTCTTTATTTCTGCAGGTCCCATGAATGGACACATCTCTACTCCATGCCAATTTCCAAGGTGTGCTGCTGAGTCCTTTTATGTTGTTTGCATTTATATGGTTTCAGGGCAGAGCAATCTGCACTGGACAAACAATATAGAAGGTCACCCCTGGAAGAGGTTAACTCTTCTCCCGCCAGCCAATAGTTGTCTGTAGTTCTTTGTCTGAATATGAGACCCCATGAAATCCATGTTAACACGCCCATCGATACCGCCATTGTTCTGGTCAATAGCAGGAGACAGTGCTTCACAGCGGACTTCATGATATATGCTGGCTCTTGTGACCTTTCCACCCATCTTCCAGGGTGTTCCAGAAGATGTAGGAGCTATGATGTAATGAATACCCTGCGGATGAGGTCTTCATATTTACTCTTCTTTTCATAGCTCAGATCTTGACCTTACACAAATGTTAATTCTGTTCTAAAAGTTCTAGGTTTTTGTTTTGACTAGATTTGCTTCTTTCTAAGATACATGTGAAAATAAAAACCGTTGGAGTAAATATATACAATTACAGATTACTTTTCCCACTATGTTGAAGGGAATAGTTGTACAATAGTTTTCTACTATTGTAAAACAAATTACTACAAACACAGTGCCTTTAAGCAATGCTTGCCTATTTTGTGTTCTTACTCATTAATCACAAGCTCAGGCACACTGAGTAGATCTTTGCTCAGGATCTTAAGATTTAAAATCTAAGCGTTGGCAGCACTGAGGTTGCATCTGAGTATGGACCATTTTCACAAGCCCTTTCTGTGCTACCAAACTGGTTACCATGTGAGTTGAGCCATATCAATCTGACTAAAAATTGGGCTGATATGAAATAAAGATCATTGTCAAGCCTGAGCAGCAATCTTGACTAAAGATGAGTAGAAACCGACGATAGTGTTTTTCTAAAAGGTTTTCATAACTTTTTGTTCCTGATAGGAACTGGTTGTCAGGTATCTGTTTTGGCCTATTCTAAGAAATACAAGTTGAATAATTCAGATAAACAAGTTAAAAGCACATTAATTAAATCTCTGTATTTGAAGTAACATTTGAATCCTCTCTTAAAATCCATTTGTCTCTATTTCAATTTTCCTGAACAAAACGTTCATCCATTTTAATGAATGTAAGCCTTCAAACTCCTTCTAATTTGACCTATATTTTTTAATGCATCATTAAAATCAGAGAATCAGAGTAGAGAGATTTGAGATACTACACCTCCATACCAGTTTTCAGAAAATGAATTTCAACATAGGAGGAAAAATGAGGTAATAGAATCATAGAAATATCATCTAAAAACCCCAGATCTTTCATGAGAATAGGAGCCCCAAGGAGGTAATTACAGTCTTGCTTGAGACAGATCTAATTAGACATGGGCATGAGGTGTACAATGGCTGGAAACAAGGACACTACAATTTTCAAGCTATGAGTTTAGACTGTGGCAACTAAAACTGAGCAGAATATGATGGGCCACTTCACTTCTTTCTCCCCTGCAAATATACAACTGGAATTTTACAACTCATATATAATAGCATCGGAAAGACCAAGGGTCCAGGAAGAAAGACTCTATGGTACCTGTAAATGAAACATACTGAATAAATGTTAAACAATGGAGAATGACAGATAACACATGTGTGAGGGTTTTTTTTTTTTTTTTTTGGCTGTATAATAAATTGTCACACATCTAGTGGCTTGCAACAATGTCTGCCTGTGTGTTAGTTCATTGTTTCTGTGTCTCTGAAATCTGGAAAATGAGGTTTTTTTTTTTTTTTTTTTTTTTTTTTGTCTTGTGTATAATAGACTCCTCCAGGTTTGAAGTCTGATCTGTAGCTTAGAACATTCCTACCACTTCATTTGTATTGTTGAAATATTTCAGTCAGTTCCATCTTCTCCCAAACCATCAGCAAGCAATTTCTCTTGGTTCCTACATAATGTCAAGAAGTCATGTGGCCAACTCACAAAAAAAATGACAGAGAAATCTTTCAGCAGCAAAAGGGCCAAGTAATCTTTTAAGGAACCTAATAAAAGGAAATGACTATTCTATCATTTTCACAGGTTCTAACCACACTCATGAGGGGAAATGCTCTGTGTATTTAGGCAAGAGTATCACAAAAACATCCTGTATATTTGATTTCATTTCTTTAAAGCATGCAGGAAAAGGAAGCAGGGAGAGTAAGCTCTTCTCCGTCCCCAGTGTTTTCCTATCCTGTCTTCCCTTTGTCTTTTACAACCAAATGGTTTAAGTCCTGAAAATAGTAAGTAACCAAACATATGTTTTAAATCCATCACATTATTGGTAGAAACTCAGATCTGCTCTGTATTTCAGCCACAGTGAATCACAATGATCCTTGAGTCTGTATTTTGTCTAGGGTTAATGATACCATTTCAAAATTGCAAAACTAATTGAATTTTAGTATTATCATTGCAAAGAAATGTTAAATATATAAAGTATAGTTTTAGTTAGCTTTTTGGGAGGAGCTTCCTACAATGCTTCTTTGTCAAGAAACATTATTTATATCTCATTTGCCAGCATAATCCCTAACTACATTCTAACTATTTGTCCTTATAACCAATGGTAAGTGTAGTTCTCACCCTCACCAAAGAAACTTCTCTTTGCAACAAAGAGAGACAGTCAAAAAAATTAATCAATTAATTAATTAATTAATTAAAATAAAAGAACAACCAATTAAAATGTAGCTGAGCGTGATGGAGCATGCTTTTAACCCCAGCACCCAGTGAGGCAAAAGCCGGCAGATTGCTGTCATCCTGCGGCTGCACAGAGAGTCCAGGACAGCCAAGATTACAAAATGAATTCCAAAAGAAGAAGAAGAAGAAGAGGAAGAGGAAGGATGAGGAACAGAAGAAGGAAAGAAAGAAAGAAAGAAAGAAAGAAAGAAAGATGTGGAGCCTCAATAGATGCATCTACAAAATAACATTCCCACCTAAGGCTCAGGGAACATCTCAGAAGATGGGGCAAAGAGCCTATAAGAGCCAGAGGATCAGGGAGTTTGCTGTGAGATTGCATCTTCGAGGAATGTCAGAAGCTACACTGACAAAAAATCTTACCAAGAAAACAATATTGTTTGGCTGAACAATAACAGTTATGAACATGCTATCTTAGAATAGGAAAAGCCTAAGAGGCCTAAACCCTCCATGAAGAATTATAGGCAACTAAGCTGAGGGTACAATAAGTAATCTCCAGAGAATAGCACACCAATTGGTCATCCAATACCAAATGGCCAGCCCTAAAAATATACATAAAAATAACATTACACAGACTGATCATGGTATATTTATGTATTTTGCACAAAAGTGAGTGCAGAAAGGAGCCATAAAATTTAAAGACAGTAAAGAAAGATAAATATAATAGTTTGGATGGAAAGGTGAAGGCATAAATGTTGTAATTATGCTATAATTTTATAATGTAAAAACAATTTTAAAATGAAAATAAATATAAGTCAATACATTAAAAATGAAATAAAACTTAATAAAGAAGTCATCAGCTTAATGACGACTAGTTAAATCATTATGGCATCATGTTGAATAATTTTTTTCTAACAATAATTATAATGATGTTTTCATTGTGACTGAACAAAGTATTTTCCCAGCTGCTTACCCAAGTCAGAAGGTCATTCTGTAGTTTTCCTCTTGGCACTTTGCCTCACCACTTTATATTATTTTTCCTGATCACTAGGCTTGGCACATGCTATTTTCCTTCCACATGTTATATGACTTCCTTGTTTTTCAGTATTTGTCTTCTCTATATGAGTAACTATCTCTGTGATGTGAATACAATAATCATTTTGTTCCATTCAGTGTCTCGTCTTCAATTAAGTACTACCTTTACAACAGGACAGGTGGCCAGACTCATCTCACCCCTATAGGAGCAAGGTCAACAGGACTATCCAGTTCTTTCTGCCTTCATACTGAGGAAATAAGACGTATACTAAGCCTGCCAGTTGCTCTAAAGCTACATAAAACACAGATTCCCGGGCTCACTGCTGAAATTCAGCAAGTCTGAAGTGAAGTGCAGCAGTCATTTTTACTAATAGAATAGTATGTAAATTGGAAATCTCACTGCTTGTTAAAATAAACCATATTAGTTTAGCTTATGAATCAGAAAATATACAGTATTGTGTTCCAAGCATCAGCAAGCACCATCCATTTGTGACAGAGTTATTCCTCTTTCGTATGTCCAAAACATTAACCATTATCATCTTCTGTGTCATATTTCTGCCAACAACACAGATAACTCACGTTTTTCCACAGCCGGAGGAATGGTTTTAAATGATTAAATAAGAGACAGCATTATCCATATTATTTAAAAGCCACAATGATTTATATGCTTTCTAAATTCCTATTTTCAACTTTTATCTATTCTCCTGTTAGTCAGTAAGCTGCATTCACACTGGCTCTCGGCATTTCCACGAGGCTTGTGTTCCTGATCTAAGTCTAGCACAGCCTTCCTTGGATCTTGGCATCTTTTGGCTCCATTTACCATCAAGTCTCAGCTATACTTTGGCTTCCTTAGAAAGGTCCATGCCAAAAAAAGTAGCTTCCTCCCTCCTCTCCTGTACTTCCACTAAAATTTCATGGATAGTTTTCAAAATAAGCCAAAGTCCTCTTACTAACACGTGTGCTCATTTTGTCTCCTCTCAGTAAAATGTGAACTATCTGTAATAAATAAAAGACTTGGCTGTCTTCACCATTCAGATCTCAAGGTCCCAGTGTTTCAAACAATTTCTACTCTGGTGTTGGCATTCAAAAAAAAAGAAACAAAAATGAAAACACAAAGAAAAGAAATTTTTATTCAATGAACAAAAAAAAAAAAAAAAAAAACAGACTAGAACGAGGCACACAGGGAGAAAGGAAAAAACTCCAATTTGCAAAAATAAAAAATTATTCTCCCATCACAGCAGAGTAATTAAGAAAAATGTGACTATCGGCATTTTGTGATTCATGCCCACTCAAAGAATTTATGAGATTAGACCAATTTGAAAATATGCCTGCTAAGCACTGCATTTTCACAAAGGTGTAATGTTTTCTAATAATGAAAATGAAACATCACAATTATAAACACCACTTATACAAAAGAAAATCTGAGAAAATGTTTAATGGAGAAATAAGGGAAACAGATTTTTTTAAACATTGATTTAATGGAATTTAAATTTAAAAGGTTTAAGCTACAGGAAAGTCTCAAGGCTCTGTGTTCACATTAAAGTAAAGATAGTTTTCATTTCACAACGTGGTTATGAGGCATTGATGGGCAGTGGAAAGTTGAGAATGTCTGTCTGAAATTGGTACCTAGTATGGCTAATGTCGTAATTACTCTCATTTACCAATTCCTACTATACATTATGGAGTATTCAACTGAGTTAGAGGTTCATTGTTGGCTCAGAGTTCTTTATTCACATACATACTTGTCAGAGCATGATCTCAACAACATGAAGATCCAACCAAAGATACCACCTTAACTTGGAAGAAGTACAAGCAAAGAATAATCTAATTTTAAGAGTACATTTGTACGATCAAGATTCCCTATTCTGTCATATCACAATTATTTGACCCATACCCACCCCTAGATGTAATATGGGTGATCCTAAGCATAGTAGGAAATTCATTCTGCATTGAAGACACTGAAATGTACCATCATTTGCTATTGTTGTGTCCTGAATGAGTCTATGTCCCTCATAGGCTCATGTATCTGAATGATGATGGTATTTGGTTGTGGAGTCTTTAGTAAACAAGTGAAGAAGGAAGGCATGTTGCTGGCGGGAGAGGAACTTTATGAATTCAGAGCTGAGCCTCACGTAATGTTTGCACTCTCACTTTACTTTCTCAGCATATTGCTCCTCCTGCCACCTGCTGCCACCCCTCCCTCTGCGATTATACATTCTCTCCCCCTCCTCCCCATTCTCTCTCTCTCTTTCTCTCTGGAAGCATAAGGCAAAATGAGTTCACTTCTATGCTATCTTTGAAAATTGTATTCAAGCACAGCAACAGAAAAACAAAACAATACAGCTGTTTTCTAAACAACCTTGATGAACATGGGGGGAAATATCCAGACATTGGTATTTCTACTTAGAATACCTCAGAACACCAGACGCCAGCTTTATAGGATGTCTTTTTGTTGATTCTATACAAACATAACCACCTTGCTCTAGCACGCATGTTCAGGAAGTATAAAACTGGATCTAAGGAGCCCTGTACTGAGTGGCATAAGTCCATGAAACAAGGGATCTAATCAATGCTAAGCTTAGGTTATTTCAAACCAAGAAGCTAATCCTATGCCTGCCGATGATGTTTTCTTCTTATGACTCATGGAAATTGCACCTGTCCTGAAGGAGTTCTCTGGCCTAGAATTCCATCCACAGAGGCAACCATCATGTGGCCAGTGCAGATGACAGAGACTCAGCACCTTTGCTTCCCTGAGAGATACTTGGAGGTGTTGTCATGGTTCTTCACTCCACAGGGGGATTCTAAATCCTTTGTCAGGATGCATTGAAGCCCACCTTTACTCTTCAGAGTTTTGTTTCCCTTGTCCTTCATAGATCCTAAAGCAGTGTGGTATAGCAGCCTCCAGCAGCCCCTCTACTCAAGTTCTACTATACATTCTATACATTGTAACTATACATTGAACTCTGAAAATGAAATGATCGTCAGGGTAAATGAAAGAGGAAAGGGGAATATATTACTTCTCTCTTGCATTAGTACTAGCCCTGAAACCTTGTGGAGTTGCTGGTTCTAAGAATAGTTTACAGAAAATTACTTGAATAAAGCCCAGAAATTCTTTCCTCATTAACTTACCTTCAACAACTCTCATATGTGGCTTATTATCAATAAACAGGTTCTGAAAGATGGAGTGCTTTCTTTTTTTCAAAGATTACACAGTAGTTACTATGAAAGGCAGCAAGTCAAACTCGGGTCTGGTTGGTAGAGTCTGTCCTCTTCTCAGTGCTACCTTGTTAATAAAAGCACCTGCAGCACTTTCGGCTTGCTTTAAAGAAACCTTTTCAGGCTGACAGGCCTATCAGAACTTGTCACTTACAATTTAATGCCACACAGTCTGGTTGGAGCCTGTCAGCTTTACAGTAAGACCCAAATGGACGCTATGCCACTGTGCATTTGATGTACTGGTTCCATGGAGGCAGCCGCCATATTAAATACTTAATGCCAGTCAATTTTATTTACTGGATCAACCTTTTCCTTTCAGATATTTCCTTTTATCCTTTATGCTGAAGCCTCTAGAGCTCTTTGGGAGCCACTTGGCACTTTGTCCACCCAGAGTAGCTCATTACCAGTGGTGACATTTCCAAGTCTAGAGAGAGAGGACTATTTATGAAAAGAAATGGGGCCCATGGAACTTCAAGTTGAAAGAAAAGAAGCAATTTTTAAAAAGTAATATTTAAAGATGAAAGAGCTCTTTTGCTCTTTCATGTTTTGTTCCACATCAAAATATTATTTATACTGGTCAAGGCTTTTTGAAGATTAATTCTGAATGTTCAGCTTTGATTCATTTCACCACTTAAAAAGGGAGAATGAATTTTTTAAATGCTACCAAGGAAAGAGAAATTAAAGATATTTACAAAATCAACTCCTTCCTCATTACCCCTATCAAAGGTTTCTGCCATCACCTTTAGACACATTAGCTGCTGTTTTTATTTTGTGTGCCTGTGGGGCTTTCTCATTGGCCTGGAACTTACCACACAGGCTAGACAGTCTGTTCAGATAACACTACGGTTATGCCTCTCTATGCCTCTCCAGTGCTGGGTGTTACAAGTTTCACCATGTCTGTCTTTATTTATTTATTTTACAGGGGCTTCCTTGAGGGATTGAACTCAGGTCCTCACACTCACACAGCAAACACATGACTGAATAATCCACAACTATGCATTTCCCTTGGCCTTATACTGATTATTTCTTTAACCCATAGAGTTTATCACTTATGGATACTTCCTCCATCCAGCTTAAGACTTAGTAGTTCTAATTTCCTGACTAATACAGTATGTCTGGAGTGCTGTAAAGTGGAGAAAAGCTATACCATGGAGAGAGCAGAATAAAAATGATGGTCTACCGTTCATGTCATATAAGGAAAGGCTAAAAGACACAAGGATATATATCGCAAGATTATACGTATTGTGTGTATATATATCTGTATTATATCACAGCAACAGAAAACAAAACTGTTCTCTCTGTCTATATATCGCTCTATAATATAGAGTAGTACTTTATTGAATACTGTATCTTTTCGGGATTACGATTGTGTTTTCACATAACTGGTCTCAAAAATATTTTTTCAGTGAAACCTTATAGAATTCATAAAGAAAGGAAAGAATTGGTATTAATAATTTGATCTAAACAATAGAAACTATAGAGAGCCACATGACATTTAAACAATAAAAGTAACAGAACAATGTTTTATATTAAGCCTTATCCTTCAGTGTCTCTAATTGAATTCCCTGCCAATGAAAGTATCCAAGTACAAAGACCATAAATTCTATATAACTGTTAGCCTTGTACTCAAATAATTTCTACTTGGTATAACATATTTGAGTCAGAAAATTTTACACGTACCCTCTTCTTTCAATACATGAATGGAGAAGAGCCAACTATTTGCATTATGATGTTCTGGGTGGTCTAGTCTAAAATACTCTTTTTCGGGCCAGAGAGATGAGATGACTTAGGAGTTAATGCATGTCGCTCATGCATAGAACCCAAGTACAGCTCCCAGATCCCACAAAGTGATCCACAGCCATTTGGAACTCTATTTGGAGTTCATGGGTCACTTAACAAATTCCTCAGTGCTCATAGTCATGATAAAACAACAACAACAACAACAACAACAACAACAACAACAACAACAACAAGAAAAACTTGCTAGGTCCCATCAGAAATTAGTAGAGAAGCTTGTCTGTTAATGGGAATGTATCCAGGCAAGGCTCCGAGCCATAGGACTGAGACATCAACATAGCCACAAAATCTTTAACCTACAATTTATCCTGCCCAAAATATATGCTGGGGCAATGATGGTGCAGAACTTGTTCGAGTGCCTAACTCATACTGGTCCACTGTCCTCAGTAGTGAAAGGGAGTCAATGTTTGTCACTGCCTGGATGGCCAGGAGCCAGAGGCAGGACAGTCCAGAGACCCAGGGTAGAATCAAACAAGTTTTGCAAAGAAAAGTCAATGAAATGGTTCCTAATATTATTCTGCTATGCTCAGATTGTTGTCTAAGCCAATTGTCATCAAGCAACTAATGGGAGCAGGTGCAGAGACCCACAGCTAAACACTAGATGGGGCCAGGTGAACCCCATAGAAGAGGGGATCCCACTGGTAGGAGCCAGTCTGATAAAGGACACCAGAAAAACATGGCCCACACAATCAACTAAGCCTCATAACTTCTCACAGAAACTGAAACAACAAACACAGACCCATATTGGTCTGAATGAGGCTCTCTGCATATACTTTATAGCTGTGTAGCTTGGTGTTCTTGTGGAACTCCCCAAATGGGGGTTGGGATCTGATTCTTCTGCTTATGCTTGGAACACTTTTCCTCCTACTGGGTTGCCTCATCCAGGCTTGATAGGAGGGTTTGTCTCCAGTCTTATTGTAACTTGTTAGGCCATGTTCAGTGGATAGTCGTGGAAAGCCTGCTCTTTTCTTAGAGGTAAATGAAGAAGGATTAGAACAGGGGGAGAAGGAAAGTAGGGAGGACTGGGATGAGTGAAAGGACAGGAAACTAGTTGAGATGTGATATACGAGAGAAAAAAAGAAAAGTTGCCCATCAGTCCTGTCCCTTCTGGGTATAGCAAATGTCTTCAGATGCTTAGTGTTAAGACATATTTAGTCTGGACTATTTCTCTACTCTCCTGATAATAATGAAAACTGAAAATGTAACAGTCAACCAAGTGTGATTGCTACAATGAACCCCATTTGCAATCAAGGTGTGCATGATGCACATATAAGGAAAATAATAATGGAAAATGGAGTAATGAATGTATCCTAAACTAAAACTAAGAAGAAAAGTACAATTTGATTTTATATGAAAAACTTTACATATTGTCAAACTTTTCAAATGCTAGAAAGGATTAACTTGAAGTAATGAGTTGGTTTACAGGAGTTTTTAAATGTGGTTGATAGATGCTTGCTAGAGATGTGAGATGAGACTCATACGCTGAGTTTGTGTTGGGTCTCTGTGATATTTAACTGTCATCTCAAATCTCAGGGCAAGGACGAAGTTACTGTGGTTTAAAATAAAGATGCAAGAACAAGTTTAAGACAAAACTGTCCATATTAGGTACCAAAACAACTAAGCCTAAGTGGTTTTGTTCTTTAAATGGCAGAGGGATTCAAGAAGAGTGTTCCTGGTGACCTACTCTAAAATACTCTCTTTGAGGCTGAAGAAATGGCTCAGGACTTAAGAGCAGTAGCTGTTCTTTCACAGGACCAGGTATAGTTCCCAGCACCTACATGTCCAGGGATCTAAGGCTCAAGCCTCTCTGAACATCAGGAGTTAACATGGTATGCATATATATATTCATATATATACATGCATATATACACTCATGCATATAAAATAAGAGTAAATAAATAACTTTTGAAAAGAAAATATTCCTTTTCCTCACTTAACAGATATGGGAGATGATTATCACAAGGAATTTTTAAAATTCTAGGGTATAAATCCAAGTATTGCTGGCTCCCAGTATTTCTAGAGAGTTAAATATTCATAATGAGGTCTGGGGTTCAGGTGGGGGACATTGAGAGAAGTATCAAACATCCTAAAGGAAAAATCCCTGAGAGGAGGCATCCTAGACTGCAGCTAATGGAGAGAGAAGCTACATGACAGCCCCTCCTTCTTATGAAGTATGGGACACCGGGCAGGTGATGTCAGCTTGTGGTATTGTACGTAATCACAATGTGATCTGAGAAAACCATCATCTCCAAAGGTGTCTGAAATTGAGTCATCATCCCAAGTAGGACAGAGAAATAACAGCAGTAAAACCCCAAAGGCAAATGAGATGAGCTTCAAACCAGATGGCAGCAAGAAAGTCTGAGATGATTCAAGCAACGAGGCCCAGGCAGCTAAAGAGGTTCTACTCTGCTTCCCACAATTATAAACACGAATATAAAGGGACGTCAAGATATCTCCTGAGTGGTACCGTGAAAGCAGAAGGTGCTTAGCATGAGGTGGGTAAGGTGTGGGCAATGCATCATCACTTTGAAAAAATAAAAGAGCCTTCCCATGCTTGTCCCCTTGAAATCCATGATGTTAAAAAAAAAAAAAAGCAGCAGCATGGGTAACTGCATCTTCTACCATTAGAAGAGTTGGCAAACAATTGAACCTCTATACTAGTCAAGACCAGCTCAAGAGCAGGAAGATCTGCATCTACTAAGAGGATTACAGTCATTCCAGGTGGATACTACAGGGAAAGGCAAAAAAAACCTCTCAAGCATGTGGTATAATGTAAGCATAATTAAGTGAGAATGATCAATTTAAGTGAAATTGAATCATATACACATTACCTATATACATACATACATTATTATACACTCAAAAAAAAACCTTCCAATAAGGTTTTTTGTTGTTGTTGTTTTTGTTTTGCTGATGTTTTGCTGTTCTTAGTATTGTCTAAGAATTTATAAAACAGAACAGTGCCAACTCATCAAGCTTAAGGAAAAAAACATCTTCATCTGCTAGTTGGGTGTGCTGCATTATTTTTGTTTGTTGGCCTGCTTTAGTTTATTTTGTAAATCTGTATGTAAACTGCCTACTTGATTAACTCTGCTTTGGTTCTGCTGCGGTTGGATAAGGGCTTGCGATGCCACAGAACATGCCAAAATCAGCAAAGAAACAATGATGCAGTAAATAACCTCTGCTTAGAATCTGAAAGAAGGCATTATTAGGCATTAAAAAAAAAAAAAAGGAGAGTGAAAATAACAGCCTGCTGCATGTGTTCTCAGTTATATGGACAAAGATTCCATGTGGCTAGATACAGATCCCAAGCTATTGTCTCCAAATCAGCAGTGGCCTGGCTTTGCCACAGGAATGCAAATTACGTTATTTGTTATCATTGTGTGTCAATTAAGATAAAATGTGAATTGTCCTACAATATGGTCCTCCTGGAATAGCATCTGGATTCTCTAAATTCTATTGCCTAGCTTCCAAAAACGTTGGTTGTTCCAAATAGACCCTGTGAGGTGTGGCCTCCTTATAGCTCCAGGAGGATCTTGGCCATGAGAGCTTCAAACATCTAAGAAGGAAGTTCACCGTCTCTTTCTCTTTCCTATTTAACCTGTGCTGATACTGTTAGTCCCCAAATGACTAAGAGTCAGACTTGAGATAGATTTTTGTTCTCCCTTCTCCTTCTTACATTACTCAGAATATAACATCGAATTCCATGGATTTCATTTTGTTATATCATGGTTTCTAATCTTTGCCCAAATTCCTATCCATGCTTTCTTGTATAAGTCTAAGTTATTATTTAAAAACTTAATTGCTTTCCCTTCTTCTGCTAATCTCCTCCCTATAATTTTTCCATATTTTGAAAATTTGCTCTGTGAGGCATTTTTCTCATCATGGTTCTCTCCTCCTTTCTCAATACTTTCAGTAGCTTCTGAGTGGCAGATGTGGTACCACAGCCAGACTGTTGAAGGATGCTCTGGTTAACCTTAATGCCTACCTTACCTGCAATGTTCTTGGCTCTCCTTGGTCTTGTTGTTTATGATAGTTTGCTTTTGTTCTTTCAAAAACCACAAGTCAACTCTTTTCCTTCTCTATGAAATATCTGCTTAAAATATCAAGCGTAGCCATGTCTTGTTTATGCCTTTTCTGCCTGATATAGTAGCTAGTTTCTCTATTGCATCTCTCTCTCTCTCTTTTTTTCTCAGTTTTTCTTTCTGTCATTTTTTATTATCTAATTTATTTTTATTATATCCTAACTGTTATCCTCTCCCTCT
Source organism: Acomys russatus (assembly GCF_903995435.1). NCBI lineage: Eukaryota > Metazoa > Chordata > Mammalia > Rodentia > Muridae > Acomys > Acomys russatus. The sequence continues at coordinate 45,738,774 of NC_067143.1, read as the reverse complement.
TTTACCCTATTCCCCCCCCCCCCCGCCCCAAGACCTCTGACAGAAAGGGACCTCCTCCCACGTCTTATGACTATAGCCTATCAGGTCTCATCCAGACAGCCTGATTTCCCTTCCTCTGTATGGTGCTGGGCCTTCCCACCAAGGGAAAGTGATCAGATTGGGAACACCAGAGTTAATGTCAGAGGCGGTCCCCATTCTGCTCACAACCGTGGAGAATTAGCTGTCCATTGGAGATCTGAGCAGGAGGTGGATATTAGGCCAACATGGATCTCCTCTGAGAGTCTCCACTCAGTGGGGGTTCGAGACAAATGCTGGGGCTGGCTACTGGATTCCAGGTGAAAGTGATATATAAGAATGGGTGATAGAAGGACCCACTGGGTCCAGGAGCCCCACAAGAAGACCATCAAGTCTGGCAAATCTGGACCCAGGAGGCCCTGCACAAACTGGTGTAACAATCAGGGACAATTCATGCAGTATCTCTTATTTTTCTAGTGCTTACATATTGGTTACTAATCTCTTTTATATGGGTATTTTGCTAAAACAACAGTTTGTGTTATTTTAATTGTTTATGAAATTTATATAATTCTAAGAAATTCAAAGTAAATTCACTCAACACGTAGTGCATGTATAACCTGTATTGTTATCTCCGAGATCTAGGGCATGAACATGCTTCTAATAAAAATGTTCTAATAAATTAATTAATATTTAGTGAATTATACATCAATTGTTAGATGTACATTTAAATATGTATTTGGTGGCAAAACACTAGTATTACCTCTAAAAGAATTTTCTAGGTAATTTAGGCTGTAGCAACTTCTATTAGAGTTTGGACATAGCTGATTCTATTGAGATGCCTTATCTTGTCTGTACAGCTGCATAGCCTTGATAATGAAAATAATGTGCATTTGAGTCAAACTTATGCTTTACAGGCTTATGCAAACAAGTAAATACAATTATTACCTAAATGTCCCATAATATTAAGAGCAAAATATGAAGGGGTGTAAAATGTTCCACCCTATTTTTATGGAACAATTTTGTCAACTTGTAACTTAACCCTCTATATTTTTAGTTGAATGAAGAAAATAATTACCATATAAATATGCTCTTTGTCATTAAAAATACAATGGGCAAAGAATAACCAAATATCATTTATGCATCTGAATTTATTTTAACAACAACTATGTAGACAGTGTCTAGTCTCTGAAGACAGAAGTGCAAAACTTCTGCTTCAATACTTAAGAATACTGTTGGGGCAGATTGACCTCTAATTCAATATCCACAATATCACTAAATGAGATCAAATCTTCAAGGAAGCCTGCTTTGCATTTAATAAAAAAGAAAACAATTCACAGGCACTTCAAATCCTAAGTGATTACATTCATAACAAACAGGATTTTAAAAAGTTGCCTCCAAGGTTTCCGTGATGGAAATCAACAGAGAACAGCTTCCCAGGAACCTATAAATCTTTCACACGAGTCATGACATAAATAACCACCTACTGCTTGGCCTCATGGTCAGAGATGGAAACACAAAAGCCTGTACCTGTGCTGCAGCATCCTTTGGAACAAAAACTGGTTGAAGTTGAAAAAGATTGTCTTAACCGATTAATATTTTAATTCCCACAGACAACAGAACACTATTGTACTATACGTTATATTTAGGATATATGTATTTGCTTACACATGTACACATATAATAACAATTAATATAAAAGAGGCCACCTATTTGAAAGGGAGCAAGGAGATTAAATGAGAGGGTTTGAAGAGGGGAAAAGAAAGGAACAAATATTGTAATTACACTATAATCTCAATTTTTTTTTAAAAAAAGAAGTAAAGCTTAGAGAGGTGAACCAGCATTGCTGCTATTAATGAAGACTTAATAATTCACATTACTGACATTAATAAAGACTGAAGGTGGGCTGAAATCTATTTCCTTGTCATCTTAGTTCCAAATCTGGTTCCTTATCCATCACTCCAGAGTATAGCAGGCATGGCCTGCTAAAGGAAAGAGAAACAAACTAAAGAGATTTGTAGTGTATCCATATGATCTAACGGTGTAATTTGTATAATTTCTACATCTCCATCCTTTTATGCCTCCAATGTGATGGTAAAACAAGTACTTTTTCTCCACACTGATTATTTGTAAAACAGACCAATACATATTAGTCTCTACTAGTTCTACATGTTTTATGTCGTGCACTATTTCTAAAATCCTATGAGCAGAGTGAGTTTAATTTTTATGCTTGTCGTATAAGAAAATTTATAGTTAAGAACTATGGAAATTTTCCGAAGGCTAGTCAACTAATAAGTAACGAAATTAGAATTCTAGCTGTCTCACTCCTCACGCAGCAAGCTGTCACCATCTAACCTGCCCACAAAGGTGAGTGAAGTGATGACAGCTGCAATACATGGAAAATATCAGAAGAATCAAGAAACTCACATCTTAGCTCTTCCATTGGCTGGGACCATAAAATTGGGTAGCTAGATGGTTATTCTTCATTTATAAAACTATGCTCATCATCTTTTTTACCTATCGGATGAAAGTATTAAGGGTAGATAAATTAGCATCATAACCCTGCTATATGATATGCACCAGTCAAATTTTCCTGCATTAAAATATGACTATCTTGTGCTTTTTATTCTTTATAACTCTATGAATGGTACCCACAGCAATGGTCTCCTTGCAGCATGGGGGCCTCTGATTTTAAAGGAGAAAAATACTTCACCTGTTTTCTGGGCAAAATCACTAACTGAAATCTCACAGAAAAAAATGCAGAAACTCAACTATAGTGAAATTCTCCAACACTACACAGATAAAGAGGAACTGAAAATTCAACTAGATAATATAAAAGTGATGTTCATTATAGCTTTAATTAAATTCTGTTGGGATGTTTTAATCTTCCCATTTATCTGTCTTTGAAGCTCTGCTGTAAGGTCAGAAACTTAATCTAGCCATAAAAACTAAATAGATTGTGATGGCTCACTATCAGAAGGCACTAATGCTCTTTGCTTATCACTGAAAAATAATCTCTTCTCTCTATACATTGCTCATGACTTTAACCATCAACCTTGCTTATACTGTCCTCAGATTGATTTGATTATTCTTTTTCTGTCAGATTTCCCCTAAAAAACTTATTTTTGTCCCCATTCATATTTACAATTTTAAAGCAGTACAGAAAATACTTGCATGATTTCATCCATTTTGAACCTTCATTAAATGATATTTGTTGTGCTTATAAGCCCCTGTCTACATAAAATATTCACTATAGAATAAATATAATCTATAAAAATTCCAAGAGCCATATAATTAAATCACTACATGTCCTATAAATTCAAAATGCCACCATATATAAAAATATGTATATATAATGTGAGTGTGTATATACATGTTCAAACACATTATACCTCTGATATTTTTAAATATTAAATCTTTCACTAAAATCTTTCAATATTTTAAAATATTAAAAGTATCTTTTACCCATGACTTCTTACAGCTAGAAAGCACCTTTATTTACATCTTTTTAATGTAATATTCCTCTATTCATTTATTTATTTTCTCATATATTACATCCTAGACCACAGTTTCCTCCGTCTCTCCTCTCCTCCAAGTTCTTCTTTTCACCCTTCTTTCCATCCCCACAACCCGCTCCTCCTCCTTTTTTTTTTTTTTTTTTTTTTTTTTTTTTTTTTTTTTTTCTTCAGAAATAGGCAGGCCTCCCAGGGATATCACATGTCAAGTTGCAATAAGACAAAACACACCCCCTCATATTAAGGCTGGAAGAGGCAACCCAGTAGAAGTTAAAGGGTCCCCAAAGTAGGCAAAAGTGTCAGAGATAGTCTTCCTTCACACCTTTAGGAGTCTCACAAGAAGAATAAGCTACACAACCCTAAGCGACCTGTGTCAGACCCATGCATGCCCTTGCAGGCGCCCTAATTGTTGGTTCAGCCTCTGTGAGCCCTTATGAGCCCAGGTTAGTTGATTCTCTAAGTTTTCTGTCGTATCCTTGACCCCTTTGGCTCCCACAATTCTCCTTTTTCTTCCCTTCTGCAGGACTCACCAACCTCTGCCTAATTTTGGCTGTGGGTCTCCATTTCCATCAGTTTCTAGATGAAATCTCTCAAATGTTGATTAGGCATTAGACTCTTGTCTATGAGTATAACAGACTATCATTAGGAGTCACTTCACTTTTTTCTGGGCATGTTTGGCTCTATCCTAAGTATCTCCTATATCCGGTCAGCCATGGATTCCCTCTCTAGGCGTGGATCTCAAGCTGGATCAGTCACTGGTTGGCCATTCCCACAATTTCTGTGCCACCTTTACCCCAGCACATCTTGCAGGAAGGACAAATTATAGGCTGAAGGTTTTGTGACTGGCTTGGTATCTGAGTCCTCAAAAGAACCTTCGTCTACATCTTAACTCATGAACAGAAAACATTCACTTTATATTTTGCTATACCCGTGTGCGGTATTTTGAATGACAGTGTCCCTATAGCCTGGTATAGTTCAATGCTTGTTCGCCACAAAGTGAAACTGTTTGAGAAGGGTTAATAAGTATGGCTGTTGGAGGGAGTGTGTCATAGGCTTTGAAATTTCGAAAGCTCTCTCCCGCTCTCCAGCTCTCCTTCTCTCCCTCTCTCCTACCTTCTCTCTCTCTCTCTCTCTCTCTCTCTCTCTCTCTCTCTCTCTCTCTCTCTCTCTCTCTCTCTCTCTCTCTCTCTCTCTCTGCCTCCTACTGCCTGAAGATCAGGTTGTAATGCTCTCAGCTATTGCTACAGCATCATGACCGTCTGGTTCCCTCCACGATGATCTCAAACTAACCTTCTAAAATTGTAAGCAAGCCTCCAATCATATGAGTAATATTATGACAGTTGCCTTCACAGCAATACAAATTTTATAAATACAAATGTTGTCTTTTCTCTAAAACTTAGCTGTACATCCACCATTACTAATGCAGTTTAGTTCTTTGAAATATGACAAAACTGTTAGTGAAAGAAATAACTGAGTAATCTGTTTTAAGGAGCTTCCATAATACTATATTAGTAAAGGTCATTGCTAGATAGCTTTGTCAGAATTTGTTTTAAACAGAAGTCATTGTGCCACGGAATTTGTGTTGCCTACTTTTGGACCTAATGTTGCAATAAAAATATGTACATATAGAGCCAATTCAATGGCTCAGTGAGTAAAGGCAGCAAGCCTGATACCTGAGTTCAAGTATTCAAGTACAAAGGTCCACCTGATGGAAGGTCTTGAAAGTTGGCTGGCATATCCCATCCTCTACCCTAAACTTTACAGTCCAGGGGCAGAGACTTCACCATTCCTAACATTTTTGGCTCCCCTTTTCCTCCTCCTCCTCCTCTTCCTTTTTCCTCTCTCTATGCATCTCTCTCTCTCTCTCTCTCTCTCTCTCTCTCTCTCTCTCTCTATATATATATATATATATATATATATATATATATATATATATATATGAGCCACTCCAAATAAACCTGCATTTATATACTTTAATTTGTCCTGAATTAGCTCATATACCAAATCAATAGGGTTTATCACAACATATAGGTTATAAAAGAAAAATAGGTCATGATTTTTGCGCAATTGAGACTTGAGAGCTTACATCACAGTACTAACATGTAATTGGTGTCTACTAAAATACATATACATATAAAATCCATAAATATATTTCAGTATAATACCTTCATGTAAATATGTAAATGTTCTGTGAAAATATTATCAAAAATGCATAAAACACATATTAAAAATATAAGTTAAAAGATGAAGAACAATTATCTTAGTGACTTTGTACCCACTCAGCCCTCCTCTCGTTCTCGCTAGCACTTCTCAAGAATATTTGTAGGGTGTCCTGGGCATGTAACACTCTATGATATAAGGGAACTGGCGAGACCATTATAGATTCTGTTTCAATCCACCCCTGAAGTAGGTGGTTCTGAAACATATATCCTATGTATCATGCTGGCCCGAGGAGTAAAACGCTGTGAGAGCGCTTTCTGAGTTCCTACAGATACTGTGCAAATGTGGTACATGCACATAGATAAGGGCGCCTAAGGACCAGCTCACACTGAATTTCAGGCTTCTATTGTCCCTTGAAAATAAATGTAAGTGATACACGCTCTTTGTGTCACTTATAAATCCATGAAGGAAACCTGTCTCCTGGAATCTAGTTGACAAGCAGTTGATCACACAGTGTTTAATAATCAATATGTAACAGAATTGCAACAGAAAAAAAAAAAAAAACAAAGAGATGGTTAAATAAATGACAGCACATTTGTATAATGAAAGGGGTATGACTACTGTGCAGGTATTTCTAACTGAAAAATATTAAATTGCAAGGCAATATGATGTCATTTGACTTTTCTAAGGGCCTTTACTCTACTTTCCATAGCTGCTCTAGTGTTAGAGACCATACTTCCTCTCCTCCCTCCAGAGCCTGGAACACATAAGCAAACATTTAGCAATTGATCCAGTCCCTAATGATGATGTATAGAAAACAGTTTGTCTAGAAAATTAGCAGATAAATTTGCATAATTTTTTTCTTTATAGGTCTATTTTAACTTATTTTTGATACATAAACTTTGTGGTGGACCCAGCTTTCCTCCTTCCTGAGGAACCCTCCCAGTTCCCCTTCTAGTTCCTGCCTGTTCTTCGTATCAACCTGATGCCTAGAAACCTGGGAACCCAGAGCCACACCTGGGCAAGGAATCAAGATAGGTGGTCTTCATCCTCCTTCCTGTCCTCAAATACAGTTTCTCCAGACTCACCTGCAGCTCTGTAGCAGATTGCTTACAGAAGCCTGTCTTTTCATTCCACACTAACTCCTGTGGCCACATGGCAGGTAAATGAATCAAGCTATCCTTCCTGTCCAGCAATACAGTCTCCCAATTCTCGCCCTCAGCCTAGTAACAACCTGATTACATGTGCCCTTCACCCCAGCTCAACTTCGTTCAGTGGAAACTCCAACTCCTGGTTCAGCCTGAGGGTCCCCCTAGACCTTTCATTTGTGTCTCTCCAGATAAGTCCTTGCCTTCCTGCAACAGACTTGCACGATCCCCACTTCCCACCAGGGCTCCAAATTCCTATGGATCCCCTTAGCTCTTCCTTGATGTCCCTCTGCACCTTTTCCTCTGAACCACTTCTATTCCTCCTCGCCATTCACTGGCCTGCACAAACACTCTCTACAAAGCAACTCACAGCCACCATAAACTCCTAAGATCCAGGAAGGCCAGCAGAAACAAAGGAACAGAACAATCCAACAAAGACAAGACAGACATTAACACTTAGACTCACAGTCATGCGAGGCCCAGATGCCTACACACTAGCACATGAGCACAGTAACAGCCAAGACAATATGCCTACACCAGATCCTATGACAGCAGGCTCTAAGATCTTTAATATAGTTGACACACTAAACAAGAACTTCAAAACAGCTACTATGAATATGTTCAATGGCCTAAAATTACAAGCTTCGGTAGGAAGAAGGCAGTGGATGTGATATTTTTTTTAAAATGTTAACAACCTTGCTATGAAGAAAGTGCTAATAATTTCTTCACTAGATCCATGACAACAATATAACTATTGCAGCATAGTATACTTATAAAAGATATTTTCTTCTGGGAAAGCTGGTTAATAACACACGGGAACTAGCTGCTTGTGTCTATAGTGATTTATCTGCATATCTCCATAGTTACAACATTTCTTTTCCATCAACTTTGTACAAAGACTACCTTTGGCAAGAAAGGTTTAATTATTGTAGTTTTTTGTTATACCCACTCTTATAGTGACACTGTAATTTTAAGAGGTGTTTTATTGAGGTCTGTGGCATTGAACATTTTATACATTTGTTTGCTGTGTTTGCACCTTTGGAAATGTATAGTCACAAGGGTGGTGGTGGTGCACACCTTTAATCCTTTAATCCCAGCACCAGGGAGGTGAGCCTGATCTATACATATAGGATAGCCAGGGCTACAGAGAAACCCTGTCATGAAAAAAAGAAAGGAAGGAAGGAAGGAAGAAAGAAAGAAAGAAAGAAAGAAAGAAAGAAAGAAAGAAAGAAAGAAAGAAAGGGAAAATAAAATAAAATAAATATACTCGTTATATTTCTCACTGGGTTTAAGCAAAGGTTTGCCATTGAGGTGTAGATTCCAAACACTTTCTCCCACTCTGTAGGCTGCTTCCTCATTCTCTTGACTGTCTACTTTACTATTCAGAAGCTTATTTAGTTTGATATGTTCTGGCTTATCTATTTTTGTTTGCTTTGCTGTTTTGTTTTAACATATCTTTGTTTCTATTGAATCATTATTAGGATGAATGGCATAAGAAGGTAAAACCTACTAGTGGACATAATGTCTCAAATATGTAATATGGATAAGTTCTAGAGCTCTTCTGAGTACCAGTCCCTATAGCTGACAATACTAAATTGCACACAAGGAGAATGAAGAAGAAGGTCTCACATAAGTGTCCTTACCACATAAAACATTTAAAGCCTATGATCATGTGTCATATTACCTTCCCTCAGTCTTCAAGTTGTATGATATAGCATGTGCCTTTTTACAATTGAAGTCTTTCTTTAATTTAAAAAAATATATAAAAACTTAGTATTTTGTGATGAGTAACTTTCTGGAAAATTGAAAGTGATCATAAAAAGTAATACAAATCCTCCTTCTGGGTAAATCATCTTTAACAAAATTGGAAGTTATTACTGTCTGAATCTTATTACAATCTGCACTTTTCAGTTACAAAGAAATAAATTTGGATCAAATCATTTCAAATTTTATAATTAGTGACTTGGACATCTTGTACCTCATGCAATTTTGATTACCTATGGAGAGCCATTTCCCAGAATATCTTCCCACTTAGTGTTTCTTAGTAAAAGTAGAAATGTCAGATCTACCAATTATAACAGGCTCTGTTAAGGAGTGTAACATTAGGAAAGAACAGAAGGTCAGATTTAAAACCATGATTACTTAAGCTGTCACACACATGCACACCCCACCCCTACCACACACATGCACACATGGATGATGACACTTTTGCAGCTTTGGAACGTTTCTCTGCTCATTTGCTATAGGATGTCACATCAAACAATTTGGAGCCCCCAATGTATTTATTTTAGTCTCCTAACCATTCAGATGCCAGAGAGTATTTCTATTTACCTAACAATGTCCTAGAACTTGCAGTTTTCCAAATGCATTCCCAGAGTTTCTGTGGCTCTCTTGGTGAGTGCCTCTGCTCATAATGATTGCTGTTGTTGTCCCCCTAAGGGATCCCTTTCCTTCCTCACAGATTGCAGGACCCCAGAAAACTACCTCCAGATTTTAGTGCTATTCTGACCACATAGTTGAAATCTATCTGTGAAAGATAAATGTAGAAGCCATAAGACTCAACTTTGTTCATTGTTTGTCTTTATATATTTCATTATTTTATATTTTCAATGATTTCCCAGTTTATTACTCCTTTCTGCCTAAAATGAATTGAAGAGATGATTGCTCATTTGTTTTCTTTTTATATTTCTTAAGGTGAAGCTTTAGGGCACTATTATAGATTATTTTATGCTCCTATAACATTTTAAAGCTATAGGTGCCTCCAGATTTTAATATAAGAATTTTTTTTTTCTTTTCTTTTTATTTTATTTTATTTTATTTATTTATTTATTTTTTTTTTTATTTTTTTTTTTTTATTAATTTATTCTTTTTACATCTCAATGTTTATCCCATCCCTTGTATCCTCCCATTCCCCCCCCCATTTTCCCATTATTCCCCTCCCCTATGACTGTTCCTGAGGGGGATTACGTCCCCCTATATATTCTCATAGGGTATCAAGTCTCTTCTTGGCTACTTGCTGTCCTTCCTCTGAGTGCCACCAGGTCTCCCCCTCCAGGGGACATGGTCAAATGTGAGGCACCAGAGTATGTGAGAAAGTCGTATCACACTCTCCACTCAACTGTGGAGAATATTCTGACCATTGGCTAGATCTGGGAAGTGCAAATCAAAACAACTCTGAGATTCCATCTTACACCCATCAGAATGGCTAAGATCAAAAATTCAAGCGACACCACATGCTGGCGAGGATGTGGGGAGAGAGGAACACTCCTTCATTGCTGGTGGGAATGCAAACTAGTACAGCCACTTTGGAAATCTATCTGGTGCTATCTCAGAAAAAATGGGAATAGGGCTTCCTCAAGACCCAGCTATTCCACTCCTTGAATATACCCAGAAGATGCTCCAGCACACAACAGAAAATTTGCTCAACCATGTTCATAGCAGCCTTATTCATAATAGCCAGAACATGAAACAGCCTAAGTGTCCCTCAGTAGAAGAGTGGATAAAGAAACTGTGGTACATATACACTATGGAATACTACTCAGCTATTAAAAACAAGGGAATTCCCGAAATTTGTGGATAAATGGATTGAGCTTAGAAATGATCATAATGAGTGAGTAACCCAGAAGCAGAAAGAATCAAATGGTATATACTCACTTATATCTGCATACTAGCCCAAGGGGCATGTCCCACGAAAGCCTTCACTTACCAGGAAACTGGGACAGAGGGGAAGGCATCCTATTGGGACTCTAAATGAGAGACGCATGGGAGAACAGCAAATAAAAGGATCCAGAGGGTCCTAGAAATCTACAAGTAGAACAATATGATAGGCAGATTTGGGCCCAGGGGTCCCGCTCAAACTAAGGCACCAGCCAAGGACAATACAGGAGGTAAACTTTAAACCCCTTCCCAGATCTAATATAAGAATTTAAATTAGTCCAAAGTTATACAACTACTTTGAAAATCAATCAAGCACTTTCTCAGAAAACTGGGAATAGCGCTACCTCAAGATCCAACTAAATAACTCCTGGGCATATGCCTGAAAGATGGTCCACCATACAAAGACATTTACTCACGTATGTTCATAGGAGCCTTATTTGTAATAGCCAGAATATGGAAACAACCCAGAATCCTTCAACTAAAGAATGGATAAAGAAACTGGTACATTTACACAATGGAATACTACTCAGCTATTTAAAACAAGGAAATCTTGAAAATTTCAGGCAAATGGATGCAAGTAGAAAAAAATCATCCTGAGTAAATTAACCCAGACTCAGGAAGATACTCATGGTATATACTCACTTAGAAGTAGATATTTGCCCAACATAGATGTCTTCTGAAAGACTCCAGCAGGGAACCAAAAAAGATGCCAAGACTTTCATCCAAACTCTGGGCAGAGCACTGAGAGTCCTATGGAAGAGTTGGGGTATATAGAAGGACCCAGAGGGGACAGAAGCTCCATAAGGAGACCATCAAAGCCAACAAATCTGGATCCAGGGAGCTTTCACAAATTGTTGTATCAATGAAAGAAAATACATGCAGAGAGACTAGACCCCCTGTTCAGATGTAGCCTATTGACAGCTTATTCTCCAAGTGGATCCCATAGTAAGGGGCAAAGAGACTACCTCTGACATGGACACTGGTGCCACAATTTGATCATTTCCCTTTGGTGTGGTGGCCTTGCTCACCACAGATGGAAGAGATGCAGATTATCCTAATGAGACTTGATAGGCTAAGGTCCATTGGTAGGGGAGGAAGGTCCCTCGTCAGAAATCTAGGGGAGGGGAACAAAGGGAAGGGGGAGGTTGGGAACAGGACAATACGAGTGAGGGAGTAACAATTGGGATGTAATGTGAATAAATTATAAAAATTTTTAAAATTAAAAGAAATAAATTTTTAAATTTTGCTAACAGAGGTTCACTGAGATTGAAGTGACAATCATGGAACCTATGTGAGTCTGACCTAAGTTGCTTGGTGGGCTTCTGGAACTCAGTATCTTTCACTCTTTCACCTGCTTTTAGGACCCTTTACCTCTTACTGGGTTGACTCACCCAGCTTTGATGTAAGAGTTTGTACCCCCTCTCTGTCTTCTTCCCTGCCTTCTTTCCTTCCCCTTTCCCCTCCCTTCCTCCTTCAGCTCCCCCTCCATTGTTAGTTTGTTTGTTTGAGGTTTCCCTTGAGCTTTCCTGGACTTGCTTTGTAGACAAGGCTGGGTTTGAACTCACAGAGATGCACTTGCTTCTAACTCCCCAAATGCTGGGATTACAGATGTGCACCACCATGCTTTGTGGTGCCTAGTCTTATTGTAACGTGTTATGCCATGTTTGGTTAATATTCCTGGGAGAGCTGCTCTTTTCTGAAGTGAAATGGAAGAGTGAATCTGGTGGAGAGGTAATGGCAAGAGACTGAGAGAGGAAGGCTAGGAAAGTGAGGCTGGGATATATGAGAGAAGAACCAGGCAAACAAACAAAGGAAAATGTATTGAAAGCATACTTAGATATATACCTCAGCACTTGCTATAATATGTATATATTACCATTAAGGGCAAACACAAAGGTAAAATAGAAAAAGCCATTTATAACATGATCAGTAAGTTAATTAAATGAGAAAAACAAGCTCTTATTTTTATATTCGTCTTCATTGTGAGTGGACTAAATTCTCTACTTTAATGATACAGTGTGGATAGACAGGTACAAAATATGACTGAACTGTATGATGTTCACAAAGACTCATTTCATCTTTAAGATCACTCATGGACTGAAAGTGGAGATGTGGAAAGAAAAGGCTCTGTGCATGTGGAACTTAGAAGACATGCCAGAGCAATACCTGCATGAAGCAAACAGACAAGACTCTAAAACCTCTAAGACAAAGTAGGTGATTTTATGATTAAGTAGTGATAACTTGTCAAAATATTTTATAATCTCAGCATCAAGCCACAAGTTGTTTACAATAGCATTGCTTAATTTCTCACTATCTGGGATTTTCTAAGTATCATATTATTTATGATGGTCACTTGGTTATTTGCAACGTCCATATATTTCAACATTTTTAAACATTGAGAGTTGTAATATGGTCCATCATAAAGCCCATGTAAATATAACATTGTTTATGATGCAATTATTCTTGATAACAAATGTTCATACCTACAGTAATGACTGTGCTCTGTAAATTTTTATTTATTAAATTAGATTCATTTTACATAGATTTTTGTCTTTTGGTTGAGAGTTCCACTTTTCATTCATTGTAAGGTTATTTTCATATGGGATCATGGTCATGGCTAGCATATTAATTTTCTGTGGTAGCCAAAGCAGAGTAGTACATAGTTGATGTTCAACAAGACCTATCACCTCACTTATTTAGGGTCTGGCTATACTATGGCAACAGCATTGTTTTCTAAAAGGTCTGTGAGGGGAATTCTGGCCAGCCTTCTGAACTTCAAGTGGACTGCATGCCATCTTTGACATTCTCTGACTTCTAGATGCATTATCAAAGTTCTCTTTGTTTCTAGTTTACTGGTGTCAGCCCTGAGTTTGATTATTTCCAGATGTCTACTCCTCTTGGGTGATTCTGCTTCTTTTATTTCCAGGGCTTCCAGGTGTGTCGTTAAGTTGCTTATATGGGATCTTTCCAATTACTTTATAAAGGCACTTAATGCCTATGAATTTTCCTCTTATCACTGTTTTCAATGTGCCCCCAAAATTTGGGCATGTTGTTCCTTCATTTTCATTGAATTTCAGGAAATCCTTAATTTCTTTCTTTTTTTCTTCTTTGACCTAGGTGTCATTAAGTAGAGAGTTGTTTAGTTTCCATGTGTGTAGGCTTATTGTTATTTCTGTTGCTGTTGATGTCTAGCCTTATACCATGGTAATCTGATAGCATACAAGGTATTATTTCTTGTATCTGTTGAGGCTTGGTTTGTGACATACTATATGATCAGTTTTGGAGAAGGTTCCATGGGGTAGTGAGAAGGTATAATCCTTTGTGTTTGGGTGAAAAGTTCTGTAGATATGTTAGATCCATTTGATTCATGATGTTGGATAGTGACATTATTTCTCAGTTTATTTTCTGTTTCAATGACCTATCCTTCGGTAAAAGGGGGGTGTTGAAGACTCCCACTATTAATGTATGGAGATCGATGTGTCATTTAAGTTTTCTTAATAGTTCTTCTACAAATGTGGGTGCCCTTGTATTGGGAGCATAGATGTTCAGAATTGTGATGTTATCTTGGTTGACTTTATGTTTGATGAGTATGAAGTGTCCTTCCTCATCCCTTTGATTAATTTTGGGTAAAGTCGATTTTATTAGATATTAAAATGGCTACACCAGCATGTTTCCTGTGTCCTTTTTCTTGAAATATCTTTTTCCAGGCTTTTACCCTGAGGTAATGTCTATCCTTGTGACTGAGATGTGTTTCTTGAATGCAGAAGAATGTTGTATCTTGTTTATTCATCCATTAGTTAGTCTGTATCTTTTTATTGGAGAACTTAGACCATTGATGTTGAGAGATATTAGTGACCTTGATGTTGGTTGCAGTAGAGAGTTTGTGTGGTTGTGTTTTTGCAATGGTGTAGTTGTCTATTTCCCATGTGATTTTGGCTATAGCTTGTCCCTTTGGGGTGGAGTTTAGTAATTTCTGTAAAACAAGATGTGGAAATAGGTACTGTTTGAATTTGTTTTTGTCATGGAATATCTTGTTTTCTCCATCAATGGTTATTGATAATTTTGCTGGGTATAGTAGTCTGGCCTGGCATCTGTGGTCTCTTAGGCTCTGCAGGACCTCTGTCCAGGCCCCTCTGGCATTTATGGTCTCTGCTGAGAAGTCAGGTTTAATTCTGATAGGCTTGTCATTATATGTTACTTGGCACTGTTCCCTTGCTACTTTTAATATTTTTTCTTTGTTTTGTATATTTTGTGTTTTGATTAATATGTTGCAGGAAGTTTTTATTTTCTGGTCTATTCTATTTGGTGTTCTGTAGGCCTCTTGTATGTTTATAAACATCTTCTTTAAATTGGGGAAATTTTCTTCTATGATTTTGTTGAAAATATTTTCTAGGCCTTGGAGTAGGGCATCTTCTCTTTCCTCAATGCCTGTTATCCTCAGGTTTCGTTTTTTCATCGTGTCCTTGATTTCTTGGATGTTTTGTGTCAGGAATTTTTCAGATTTAGCCTTTTCTTTGATGGTTGCTTTAAGATCTACTATTGTATCTTCTAGTCCTGAGATTCATTCCTCTATCTCTTGGATTCTATTAGAGAAGCTCACGTCTATGTTATTTGCTTTCTTCTCTAAGCTTTCTCTTTCCCATTTTTCTTCTGTCTGTGTCTTTATCATTGTTTCCATTTTCATCTTCAGATCTTGAACTGTTTTATTGAATTCCTTCATCTGATTGTTTGTATATTCTTGAGCTTCTTCCATGCCTCTTTATAGGCCTTCAGATCTTGAACTCTTTTATTGATTTCCTTCATCTGATTGTATTTTCCTGAATTTCTTCCAGTGTCTCTTTATAGGCCTCTTTTATGGCTTCCACCTGTTTGGCTGCATCTTCCTGCATTTGTTTACAGATTTTATGCATTTCCTCCATTATCATCTTCATTACTAAGGACCTGAGCTCATGTTTTTGTATTTCAATCATGCTTGAGTTCTCCGGGTTGCTTTCTTTGGAATAGCTGGGATCTAAGGATGCCATATTGTTTTTGTTTTGGTTGTTTATGTTTTTACATGGGCCTTTAGCCATCTTGCTGTCTCTGATGTTGGGAGGTAGCTTGTGGTGTCCTTCACTGGTCAATGAGAGCAGTTTGTTGGTGAGTGATTATAGGTCAAGGGCCTTTGCCTGTGGTGGTCAGGCAACTCTTCCCTGGGACAGGCAGGTGACCTGGTTTTGGTTTGAAGACTTTGCTCCACACCCTGGGATCCCCACTGGGTCAGCTGAGGTAGGTGCTGGTGCTCTGCAGCCCCAGTATCAGTTTGAGATAGTGTATTTAGAGCCAGTTATCCTGTCTTTCGCTGGGCTTTGAATACCCTGTCCTCGGGCCCTGAGGCTTAGGGTCCTAGGCTCAGATCACCTTATAATGCCTGAACCCCTGCTGGCTTCTAGAAGATGTTTAGATTTCTGCCTGTTCCAGGTAGTGGGGCCTGGGTTTTGCCTACCAGGGAGAGAGCAGCTACTGCCTTCTGATTATTGTTGGTTGGCTATATTTTTGCTCTATCCTTTCTGGCCTGCCCAGCCTCTTCCAAAAGCATGCAAGTCCCTGCTAGGCTGTGGAGTGCCAGGACAATCTTCTGGGGCCAGAAGTGCGACTCCTGCCCAGTCCTGCTCAAACAGCTGCTGCGGTCTGTGACTCCCCATGTCTGGTCTTAGACCATGTGGCTGTGGCTGGACAATGTGCACACAGCTGTCTGAGCTTCCATGTGGCACCTAGTCTTTCTGTGGACTGGTGTGGGGAGGGTGGGGGTGTCTAAGGACAGGTTCACCCATTTCCCAGAGATTTCCCTAGGCCAGAAGCTCTGATGCTTCCCTGGTGGGATTTCAGTCATAAATACTGAGTTCACACTGCCAAGCAAGGCAACTGCTCACAGCTTGCTGATCACAGGCAGGGTCCTGTCCAGGTTCTGGGGACTGGGTGGCTGTCAGTAGCTTCTCCAGTCTCAGTCCACACTGCTGTGGCTGGGTGTCCAGTCTCAGCTCGCCACCGTCTTGGCTCCCTGATTGATGGTGAGAAGGAAATTTGCAGAGTGCCTCAAGTACAGATGATCTCAAAAGTTCAGGATCAGCTTCCAGGGACAGCACAGGAACAAGCCAAAAGAAGATGGTACCAAGGTGAATCGAGTATCTGTCACATTACTACTCCTTTAAGAAAGATATGCTTTGTGTTCTAGGACCCCAGATTTCAGTATGTCTTTTCTGTAAGGCCACAATTTCATTCAAAATGGCTTTTTAAAACCCTGTATGCTAATGACAATATTTTGATCATTTTAGGATATGTATCTTTGTTTCTGTAGTTGTTTGGTGACTTGGCTGTTTTGTAATTTTTTTTTTCTTCTTTTTGAAATTGATCAGGTTACTATTTCTTAATGTGGCCCTTGATTTTAGTTATTTTCTGGAATATGTTGTAGGCATTTTTTAGTATGGTATATACTCTGAAGAAAAATAAATTTGAATGGCTGAAATCACAACCTGTTTCATTTGTTCTGGGTACCTATTTGACCCATCTCATTCTTTCCTGTCCAAGGTAAACTCCATCATTATCCAGTGGTAATGATATATCTCTAGATCTTCAGGACAGTAAAACTATGTGCATTATATTCCACATATGCCACAGATCATGTTGTGCTTTATGTTAAAAGACAGGAAAATATAAATATACTGAGGGTTGTCCCTCATTCAAAGTTACAGACACTATTCTTTTATATCTTGGCTTAAATCTACTCTCAAATATCTTTAAAATGAGATTTTAAAAGTATTTCCCAGAGTTTACATCTATCATCTTTAGGAGCATTGTTTTGGCTGTTCCCATATCTTTTTTGTTGTTGTTGTTTTGTGTTTTTTTTTTTAATTTTTTTATTAATTTATTCTTGTTACATCTCAATGTTTATCCCATCCCTTGTATCCTCCAATTCTTCCCTCCCCCCCCCCATTTTCCCATTATTCCCCTCCCCTATGACTGTTCCTGAGGGGGATTACCTCCCCCTGTATATGCTCATAGAGTATCAAGTCTCTTCTTGGCTACCTGCTGTCCTTCCTCTGAGTGCCACCAGGTCACCCCCTCCAGGGGACATGGTCAAATGTGAGGCACCAGAGTACGTGAGAAAGTCATATCACATTCTCCACTCAACTGTGGAGAATGTTCTGGCCATTGACTAGATCTGGGTAGGGGCTTAAAGTTTACCACCTGTATTGTCCTTGGCTGGTGCCTTAGTTTGAGTGGGACCCCTGGGCCCAAATCTGCCTATCATAATGTTCTACTTGTAGGTTTCTAGGACCCTCTGGATCCTTCTACTTTGCTATTCTCCCATGCTTCTCCCATATCTTTTAAATGATTTAACTATAAACTAGGAACAAAGACTGTTGTTTGTTTGTTTGTTTTTTACCAAAAGATTTATTTCCATTATTCATCTATTGCAAAAAAAATTACTAAATGTTGGTGACTTAGAACGGAAATGATGTGTATTAATTTCTAGGGATAAATCCCCAAACACTAGGCAGCTTGCAGACCAGAAATGATAGTGTTGGCACAGTAGGGTTAGTGGGGATACCAGTTGCTTAGACAGGACTAAAAACTAAAATCCATCCTTTGTCATTATGGTATGTATTTTTAGTACAATCTCCTGTGTGCTTTATTTTAAAATGTAAGTAAAAAGATGGTTAGGTGTATTTGCCTTTTGTACAGTAGACCCTTGACACTAGTCTAGGACTCATATATACATCTACTCAGAAACCATTTTGAATGCCTACCTTCATAAATAGATAATTTCATGGGCCCTTTTCTATACCTAAAATTTTATTGATGTCTGAAGTAATGAGTTTCCTAACACAACTTCAAAATTTAATCACAGTTTGCAACATTTACTAAAGTTTTATCTCTCCCTTGTCAGAAATATTTCATAAATAAACCATTTTTATAGCCTTGGAAGAATTTATAAGTATACAAGAAAAGAAGAGAACGACCCCACTGCACCAAGATGTGATAGACTAACATCATTCACTATTTCTGCAATCACAGTTAGGTTTTCTGGTTTATGATTCAGATAGGCACTAGGTTGTCACTGTAGCACTTACTAAGTATTATGACTGTACAGCCTTTTCCTGAGTTATTTGCTACCAGGTAATTGCTCATATGTTGTCTGACACAGTTGACTTACTATAGTATTTGTGGAACTGCTTAATGAAAAGTTAGAATCACATTGTTAAAGTTTGATTGAAATAATACCTTAAAATAAAATGTATACTTTATGATATTAAGAGTTTAGATTGGGCTATATGTGTGTGTGTGTGTGTGTGTGTGTGTGTGTGTGTGTGTGTGTATAGTTAGTTAGTTAGTTTCATAACCTACAAATATTTGGAATGAACACATTTTACAAAGCATAATATAAACATACTTTAAAACACTTTGCCTTTCTAATAACTTATGCAATTTTCTTCAAATTTTTTACTTGCCCACTATTCTCATCAAATATTCTATACAGTTTTTTTTTCAGACACCTCTATGAACCATAAAATTCTACATTCTGAACTGAGTAGTTGATGAGGACCTAAACATTGACTAAAGGCTCTGTTCCCATTTAATGCACAATAAAATTACCTTTTCTCAAAGCCAGATTCATGTTGTCCCTGCTTTAATTTTGACAATTTCATAACTGTATGCAATGCATTGTGACTATATTCCTCCCCATTAAACTCTCCTATGTCCCTCTCACTCCCATTAATCACCTTTTTACTCTATATTAGGCTCCTTTCCCATTTTTATGTCTTTTTTAATGTAGATCTCTTGCATTTAACCACAGCCCAGTATGTTGATTGCAATAGTCATGTCATGGACAGAATATAGTGTCCTCTAAACACCCTATCCTCACTTTCATTATGTCTCATTGGTAATTCCAGGTTGAAGTTACTTCAGCAAATGCCACTCCAGATAGCCAATTTGTTTGAGAGTTCATGGACTTTATAAATTGATTTTCATCCCTTGACTCTTACTTCCATTACCAATAGAATTTATTTCTTGGATATCTAGTTTCATCTACTTTATTTCAGTTCAATAAGAAAATTTGTGTCTTTTGTTGAGTTGAGGTCATTCATATTTAAGTCTATTATTGAAAGATTAATATTAATTCCTGTAATTTTCATAATTTTTTTCTGGCTGACTAAATGGCTATTTGTTCTTTCTTTCTCATCTAGGACTAACATAGCATGCTGACTTACTGAGTTAGACAAGATAGACTCCATCTTGGCACCCCATTATTCATCACTTTCATGAAATTTATTCTCTAATGTGTCCTCAAAATTGAGGTGATCATCTATCTCCTGTTGATTTAAGTGACTGACATTGATGTAAAATCCAAACAAATGTCTCGAAAGGAAGATATTTTCAAAGATCATGCAGCTATAAATGAACAGCACTGAAATTTCAATATAGATTTGTCTCTGTGTCCAAAATTCACTTTGCCTCGAGAGTTTAAAACCCAACCTCAAAATTACCAATTTATGGCCAATAATGCTTTTTGGAGAGTATGAGAGAATTAAATATTAACAGAAAATGTCACTATCATCTTCCAAAAAGGTATTCTGTAGTTATGTTAAGAAAACCTAGTGTGACAGAATTATGCTAAAAATGAAAATACAAGACAATGCTATTGGAATAGCATCATGTCAAGAATATGGCTTTTGTACTTTTAAAAAGCCAATATATGTTCAATAAAAAAAATTTAAAAGCCAGTTATTGTTAAAAATAACCTGAAATATATTGACAAAATAATCCAAATAATGTTCTACAATCAGATAGAACAATACACAAAACCAAACCTCAGGTTTCTTCATCGTAAGTCTACCTTGTAGAACTTCATTTTATGTTGACTGAACATTTCCATTTGAAACAATCCCTTACCTTCTGTTTTTTTGATATATGGTTTTCTGTCTTCATCATATGTATTACTTTTGTCAAAACTCATGAACTACTTTCTTTTTTAAAAATTAATAGCACATGAATGCCATGGCATGAATTCAGAGGTCAGAGAAGTGCCTGTGGGAAGTCAGAGCTATTCTTCTGTCATGTGTACTCCAAGGATGGAGCCCAGCTTGGCTCTGATTGGGTCACCCACTGAGGCATCCTGCTAGCTCACAGATCATTATTATCTTCTTCACCACCTCACCCTTCCTGATACTTATTCTGTTTGATTTTCTCCTGATCTATAGTTTATTTTATCACAAATATTTATATTAATTAACCTCAACTATAACTTGAAATGACATTATACCATAATCCAAATTTGTATAACCAACCGTGGCTAGATTTCTAATTTCTTATTCTGATTCTCTGATCTATACATCCAGAGCAATATTCTGAGATAAAAAAAATAGCTTAATAAGAATTCTAAGTGTAGTTATCTGATCCTAGATGTACCAACTTATCACTGTGTAACTGGAAAGTCAATGGGTGGACAAGATTGACTAGGAGTGTCTGAGGTGAACTCAGAAGGTCACGACAGAGTTGACAAAGTTCAAGGTCATGTTTTTTGAACTGTTTCACATCTCCAGCTATGATTTATCTACAAGAGCTACTGTTTCTATTCTAAGTGATTTCTTTTTCATTTCTGCTCAGATCTATAAAGGTCAATGCAAACATAGCCACTGAACAAATTTACTTTTGCTTAGCCTGTGTCTCTAATTCCCTGGTCTTGTATTTCAGTGAACTAGTTTTATTTTTTCTTATCTATCTCCAGCAGATACATTTGAGACTTTGTTCTTGCTGATTGAACCATATCCTATGAAGTAATACTCTATGGATCTTTTTTCTTTCACTTTTATTTATCTTTTAATAATTTGTTGAGATTATATATTTCTGAATTGTCCCAATTCATCTCATCATTAAAAAGCTTCAATTATCATTCAAGGAATCCTATATGCTAAGATTTCATTGTGAACACTCTCAGAAAAAACTATTTCCTTAACTAATTTATCAACAAGTTTTAATATATTTAGCTAAAGCCAATACCTTCTATCATACTATAATTTGTATCCTATTCAACTTGTTTATTTATAAAAATCCACTTGACATATTTATAATAAATTATAAGATATATTATATTAGAAATATAATGATGGACTAATAAAAAGACTGCTGGCCATAAAGGGAATATATACAAGTAATAAATATATTTACCAACTGAAGTTATGTGGTCAATCAGATAAGCACATTAATGTGAGAAGAGTGTATCATGATGTGACATTCTAGAAGTTATCCTTGGATGGGCATCTTGTACCACCCAGAGTTAAAGTCCGTTTAAGGTGGAGAATGTCATGTTTTCTGCCACAGATATTTACATCGAACTCTTCAAAAGTAAATTTGAAGCTCAAAATAGTTTACTTTGTTAAAGTGTATGTTGTACTAGTTCAGAATTTTAGCAAAATTGTGTCCTGTGGAGTCATGTATGTACTTCATGGCTCAGAACACATACTTATCATGGACAATGTGGATATTTAAAGTAAATCAGGCAAATACAACTTGTTTTCCAAATAATCCTGGTTGAGTGGCTATGAATTGAGTAGTTCCGAGGCCTTGTGTTACTTGAGATTTTATGTTCATTGCCACCTGACTGGTTATAGAATCACACATCTAGTGTGCCTAATAGGTGTTTTCTTATAAGTTTAGATGTGGAAGATATAGTCTGAATGTGGGTGACATCATACCATAGTATAGAGTTCTAGATTGCATAAAAATGGGAAAGCTAGTTGAGCAATAGCATTCATCTTCCTCTGCTTCCTGACTTGCAGATGCTGTGTGATCAGGTGCCTCCTACTACTGTCTCATTATTCTCCTTGCCTTAATAGACCATGTCCCTTCAAATTGTACGCAAGCCCTTACTACTTTAATTACTTCTTATCAGGTATATGATCTCACCAAAGAAAAAAGTAAATAACATACACATATAATGACTAAATACTCAAGGAACTAAAGGAGGACATTAATGAAAATTTGATAAAGCCTATCTGAAGTATACTTTAATTACATTTAATATACCAATGTTAATTTCTTAGTTATTATAGGTATTTCATGAAAATATGAGATATTAAATATAAGTAGGAATGAATAGAAGATGCACATATAAATACAACCTGCTGAGTCTGTTCAGTGTTTCTTGATTGTATACATTTCTACGGAGGACCATTCCAAGTAATCACCCCTGGGGAAGACTATATTTTCCTTTTTTAGGAATTGTTAATTTCTTGAAGCTTCTTCATCTACAGGTGGGGCCCTATGGGATTTTCCTCATCTATATCAAAATGCCTTTCTGAGGCAGCATAACAGACTCTTTGCTGATAAAAGAGGCAAGCTCAGACATTACAATGTCCAGGGCAAAGACTTCATGAATCTAAATTAGACCTTGTCTTTGTTGAAAATGTACTACCAGCCAATATTAAGACTAAATAATTGAGCTGGGTGTGTTGGTACATGCCTTTAATCCCAGAACTTGTGGAGACAGGCAGGCAGATCTCTATGAGTTTGAGGCAATCTTGATCTACAAAGCCAGTCCAGGAGAGTCAAGGCAACACAGAGAAACTTTTTCATGAAAAAAAAAAAAAAACAAAACAACAACAACAACAACAACAACAACAACAAAGAAAGACTGAATAAATGTCCACCAAACATGTCAAGTAAAACATTTTTCCAAGGCCAGAAAGTCCCCTGATATACTGTGGCTGACCTTAGTTATAAGAATACATACTGGTCTGAAGTCATCAAGAAAATTTACTTTTCTGTGTGGATTTTTGAAGAAGCACTTAAATTCACCTTTATATATTCTTCTCCCTTTGTTATAAAATTCTAAAGGCCTGTAGAATTTTCAATCACATTGTTCAAAACAAATTTCCTTTAGTGTTCTTTCCACTTAGTATTTGAAGCCTAAAAGCATTATGGCCAATGACAACCTCCCAAAGTCTAATCTGTCATCACACATGTCTTTTTTGTCCAAGTATGTATTCAGAATAGCAACTGACTGCAGTCTACGAGCAGGCGAGTCCTGCAGTATGATTCTAAAATGCCAGCCTTGTTCTCACAGCCTGCCTTCTGTAGGGTCTTAGATATTCTGATCAGTATGTAAGTAATTAAAGTTGCTCATGATCAAAGTTCTGACTTGTGCCTTTGTCTTGCTTATCAGTGAAAACATGTCTTGATCTCCTTGGCCACAGCCTATGGAAGGTTTGTATAACGATACCACTAAGTTCCTGTCTACCTCCTGTCCTTTACTTTGGTTCATGCTGTGTCTGCTGTGTCAGCCATAGCCACCCTGTAAGTTCTCTTGGCTGCCTCAGCTGATTTCTAACCAGCACTACACTCTCCCCACTTCTGTTCTGCTTCTCAAACAGCTTTTCCAACAATCATTTTAAATTTGCTAATATTTTATTACTGCAGGCCTCCGTAGTTGGTTTTTCCTCTCTTAATCTTGAAAAACTTGATGATTAAATCCAACAATCTTGTGGTACATATCAAGTGTTTGTTTATAAGGAAAAAGTGCCTTTTGGCTTACTCAGAATTCCTCACAGTCCTCACAACCCTCTCTTCTTCAGTAAGTTCCATCATGCTGTGAGCCTCCACTCTCCCATCCATAAAAGATATTAGATAAGTGACAAAATCTCTCTAATTCCTTATTAGTGTTACATTTCTTTCTCTTGTGTATGCATGATGAAATGCCTGTCAAGTGGCTACCACCATACAGTGAAGAAGGTAACATGAAAAAGAAACAAATAGGAAGATAGTCTGCCGTTATAATGAATCTTAACTTTTTAAAATTATTTTATTTTTGTACATATACTTTTATATTATTATATATATATACAATAGATTACCTATGGCAAGAAGAACTGTGACACAATCAACAATTATATAAATGTTACATTCTTAGTGTTTTGGCTATTTGTATTTGATAGCCTTGAAGAAGACATTTTTCCTATCTTGGTGCATCTAAATTTCTGAATGTAAATCAATACCCATCACATATTGTCATTATTAACTAAGAAAACAGCCACTGGGAAAATGGTCCTCATTTCTTCCACAGACAGAATTCTGCCTAAAAAAAAAAAAAAGGGCAAGCTTGGGTGCAAGCATAGTTGACAGCCAACCTCTGCTAAGACAAGGTAAGCAAGTCCTCAATAGTTCCTGCATCACAAATACGTCTTCAGATGTATTAGGCCAGAAGGCTGATGATGATGCTCCAACGTTATAAAGAGTTTTGGGTGGCTACTCAGGTAGAAAACTGTCTCTGTCATCTTCTCATTTGGAAAGATACTAACCTGTACCCCAAGCATACTCAGATAATCAAGTTTACCCCTTCTCAAGTCTCTGAGGAAGTTGAAGACCAGGTAGCTTAGTTTTACAATGAAGGTTAATTGAATCTTAACTTTTAATGGTAGTGAGGAAAATGAACATTTTCAATTAAAAAATTACTTAAGAGGATTGTTCAGAGTTGTATGATGACATGAAAGAGCAACCTATTTAAGAGTAAGTTGAGAGAAACTTATACATTGATCTAACCTCTTGCCTGTTTTGAAGTCCAAAGAATCTTTTGCCACCCTGAGCACAAAGGCACAGTAGCATCAGTATACTAGTGTCTGAGGGTCTCTTCACCTGACTCTGAGGCATACTGAGATCACAGCTGAAATCCTCGGAACCTAAAAGCATTTCTGTGAGCACATTCAACACAAATGGGAGAGGAAGGGAGGGGAAGAGCAGAAGGATGGAGAGAGAGAAAGAAAGTATGAAATCATTCAGTATCTCACAGTTTCTTAAAGAATTAAATTCGCCATGTCATCTAGACACCATCAACATTCCTTGCTTCTAAAAGCTAAGGGCCATGGTGAAATATCCATCAATTTTATTTCCTTTCTCATAAGGACTAAAAAGAGCTATCTCAGGAAACACCAGTTCCATCCCAGTCACCAAATCATCTCTCTTTCAGTATACTCTAGCTGACTGTGTAACAGATCCTCGGATTACTAAGAATGCATAAATTTCAGATAATATTAATATAATATTTCCAACCCATAAACCAAATTCAGGGTATCCTAAACTTTTCAGTCAAAACAAAACTGAATAATGTCACAATTAACACATACCATAGAATGTCCTAAATACCAGAGAGAGTATTATGTTTCCTCACCTAACTTAAAAAAGTGAGCCTAGTCCAAAATCTGTTTTTAAAGTTATTCAATGTCACATACTTAATAATGCCTCTGAGACTAAAATCATATCCCCCAATTCCCGGTTTTAAAGGGCAATAAAAAAAATCTTGAATGTCTTCTAGGTTACACTCATTAGGCTTCTGTTGCCTATGTTCTTAACTATGCACTTATTACTTTTAGTAGTATATATGAATCATGGCATAATTTATTCAGCATGTAATACTGTTATACATTACAATAGCCACAAAGATTTAACTTCTTAGATCTCTCCATTTTTTGCCAAGGCAAGATAACACTGGTAACAGTGTTTACTGAATTAATAGACTAGGAAAATAAAGAGAATAAAGAAGTTTGCCTATTCTGTGAGCTGGCAACTCATATTTTCTAGTTTGGTTTGCATTCTCATTTCAGCGTAACTGAGCAGGCATTTTACTCCTCTCAACTTTTCACTCAGCATGAACTTGCATACTGAAGCATAATAAATAATGTATAATAGCATAATCATATCAAAGTAGAGTAAAGATCAAAGCCTAAAGAATGAGCTTTCCAGAATTCTGCATAATCATATTAATCAAAGATGAAAATTATGATGGCTGTGTTGATAAAAAAAAAAAAAAGACCAGAACTATACTCATATGTTGTATTCTGTTTTATCAATTATGTATTTTTATCTTTTAACCCAAAAGACTTATACATGGACGAAAATCATAGCGTGCTGCCTTTAAATAGAAGATGAGAAATAATATAAATCAATTTTGCTAGTTAGGAAGATATGTTATGAAGAAAAAAATTCTTCTATAGTCAAATAAATACCAAGCCAGTTTTCCAAAGTTCGACACAAATTAGACCAGTTTCAAACTCATGGCTTAAGTAGTCTACCAGGGTATGGTTGTGCTTATTTACCTTCTTAACTTTATAGCTTTCAATAGACTTTCTTCTATACTTAAGGGTTTTAACTATGATATTCCATGAGGATTTCCTTATCTAGTCTTGTCTGGAGTTCTATGTGCTTCTTTTGTGTGTATGAATTTGTCTGTCCTTAGCATAGGCAAACTTCCTTCAATTATCTTGTTAAAGATATAATCTATGGTGTTAATTGAAAATCTCCTCCCTCATCTATGCCTATAACTCAAAGGTTTGGTCTCTTTGTGATGTCCCATAGTTCCTGTATGTTCCTTTCTTGTATTTGTGGGATTTTTTTTTAGTCTTTCATAGTCCTTGCCTATTGGATCTGAATCTACCTCATATTCAAGTTCTGATAACCTATCTTATGCTTGATTCACTCTACTTACAAGGCTTTATTTTCAGTTTGATAGTTTAGCTATTGAGATTTTCAATTCTGTTTTCATTCAAGCTTGAGTCCTCTTCAGTGTTTCTATCTCTCTATTGAATTCCACTTAAAATCCTACAATCTCTCCATTATTGCCATTAGTCTTATGTTTGTGTTTTCTTGGGCATCACCCAGGTGTTTATTCTCCTTAATTCCACCAAGCTGTTTCTTTGTGTTTTCTTTATACTCCTTGAATTCTGTGATAAAATAGATGAATGTTTTAAATTATGTGTTCTGTTTTTTAATCTAAGTAACTCTCATTAGCAAACATTTCTATAGGACTAATACATTTTAGAGAAAGAATAAAAGCTTCATCTTTCATATTTTTATAAATTTGCTATGAGATCTGGACTTTTAAATTTTTAAATTAAATAGTCTTTTTGTAAGTGCCTTGCAAGTCTTTAAAAAAGAGGTTTGAAAATCCATCCATAAAAAATAAAAAATAAAACAAAAACAAAAAGTACTTAAATGACAGTACTCACATAACAACAAATACTTACTGTACTTTATCCATAATGATACAAATTTAAGGAGTTTCACAGATGATATCTGATTTAGCACCTTAGTGAAATAAATTGCTTTATGTCAACATGTCATGGGAAAACAAACAAAATTGCACAAAAGCCATGGAGCCTGTTTGTAGCCAAACAGTTTGTAAGTGGCTACAGGGATCACATGGTATACTAAACATACTAGATTTAAACCCAAGTATCTTTCAGGAGCTGTATTTATAATTAATTATATTGTATATTAGTATTTACTTGTACCCATCCTTCTTTTTACCTTCTACATCTAAAAATAAGGACCTGTGTATAAAAAAGACTTGATTCTTCTGCTGTGCTACAATTGAAAGGGTGTAATTTCACAAATCACCTTCTTCGACATTTATCTCTCATTCTTTCACATTTTAAGTCTATTTTCTATGCAAAAAAATTCATTCTTCCATGCCTTCTCCAATCTAAAAATACAGCTATTCATCTCTCTCTTTCCTGGCTAATTATTTGTTTAATATAGACTGTGTACTCTTTGCCATTTAACAGAGTTATATGAATGATTTGTCCCTCTATAGTTTGACTATGAAATGCGCCCCGCAGGTTCACATGAGTAACTCAATTCTCCAACTGGTAGAGTTATTTAGGAAGTTCATGGAAACCTTTGCTAGAGCAGTATAGCTAGAGTAGGGACATCAACGTGAATGTACCTTGGTTCTACCTGATTTCCATTCCTTTCCTCCCTCTTTCTTTGCTGGCTGCCTTGAGAAGTGCTCCCTCCACGTCTTGAGAAGTGCTCCCTCCACACACTGTCACCACCATGATGTTCCTACCTCAGTTCAGTTCTAGGAGCTGAGACCACGGACCAAACTGAACCAAAAGAAACTTTTCCTTCTATGAAATTGCCGGTACCAAATAGTTGTCACAGCAACCTAGCTCCACTGACATACTCTATAGGAACTCCCTGACTTTCCTGAATTCAATATTGCCTCAAATTCTGAAAATCGGTGTTGTATACAGAGGGAGCTCTAAGAAAACCAGAATTGGGAAGAGTAATCCTAAGTGCACAGAAAGTGGAGGCTTCTACCACCTTTTTCCTTTTCACTTCCTTGCAATCTAATTCTCAAGCAATCACCTTGAGCTATTTATGAATAGAGGACAGCAGCTCGTGATGCTTCCAGCAGCCAAAATGAGGTAGCTTTCCCTTCCCTTTATGGGCAGTCCCAATAGGATATTGAGAACTATAAAGAGCGGGTCCAGAGAACTTAAAGGTACAGGGAGATAACTGAGTGAGAAAGTAAGAAAGTCATCCTATAAAGTTATATGTGACCTCTAGGCTCAGTCCATACAGCAAAGGTACCAATCCGGTAATAAGAAATACGTGAGTGTAACTGAACTAAGGGATTATTGCCTAGGTCCTAAACTGCCCATCTGCTGAAGTGCTCTGAAAACAGATGGTCAGCCCTCTATAAATGCTTTGAAACCTGAAGTGGCTGTAATCGCAAGAAGCAGGTTCTAAACTAGTACCGAAAGAATATAAAGAAACAAGATCACCCAAACTATCCTGGTGGAAGTTGTATAACTATTCTGAAAACAAGTATGGCTATTAATTTTAAGAATAGATTTGTGACTACCACTCTTGGCCATTTATTACAAGTAACTGAAGACATATGTTCACACACAGCAAAAACAATTGGATCCATAAATATTAATAGAACTCTTATTTGTAATATTGAAGAACTAGACACTACCAAGATGTCTATTGCTATAATAATGATTAAGCAGATTATCACATAACCATATCACAATACTACTCAAACTTCAAAAGTAACAACCTATGGATATATACAAACACCTACATGAATCTTCAGATAATTAGGATAAGTAGAAAAATCCAATCCCCAAATTTCACATGCTACATACTTTATTTGCATAATTCTGAAATAACAAAATTATGAAAATAGATACCAGAAGTTCTCAAAGTTTGAAAGTGATAGGAAAGACCATGTGGACATAAAGAGAATGGCAATTATTTTATGCTAAAGTTTTATACATTGATTGTATAACTGAAAATATGGTACTGCTATAATCTCATTATAATTTGTTTTTGTATATGACAAAGTCTGGCTGATCTGTAACTCATTACGTAGACTAAGTTGGCCACAAACTCACAGAGATCTTTCTGCCTCTGCCTTCCAAGTGCTGGGATTAAAGGTGTGCGCTACCATGCTGGGCTTTCTTTTTAAATGTTTTATCATCTATCTATCTATCTATCTATCTATCTATCTATCTATCTATTTATCTGTCATCTATCTATCCATCCACCTATATATGTATTATGCATATAGGTGTTTTGCCTTCATGTATGTGCACCACATGTGTGAAGTGTTCGCGACATCCAAAAGAAGGTCTTGGATTTCCTGGGACTGATATTATAGACCATTGTAAGCTGTTCATTTGAGGACCTGCGTACCCTGTCTTGGCAGAGTTTGGCCATTGACTCTGCCTGCATCCAAGCTTGTCCTTCTTTATGGCAGAATTCTGTCTGTGGTAGAAAAGAGCACATTTTCTTTATTTAATCATCTATTAATAGTCATCTAAGTTGCTTCCAAGTTTTGTCTATTATGAATAATGTAATGTTCAAGCTAGTTTTATGTCAATTGACACATGCTAAAGCCACTTGAAAGGAGAGAACCTCATTTGATAAAATGCCTCTATAAGATCCAACTATAGGAAATTTTCCTAACTAGTGATTGATGGGATAAGGCCTAGCCTATTATGAGTAATACCAACCCTGTGCTGGTGGTTCTAGGTTGAATTATGAAGGATGACCAAGCCAGTAAGTGGCAGCCCTCCACAGCCCATCAATTCCTTCCTTGATTGAGTCTCTGCCTTCATTGCTTTTGATGATGGACAGTTATATGGAACTGTAAGTGAAATAAACCCTCTTATCCTGAAGTTTCTTTTGGTAATGGTGTTTCATCACACTAATAGTAACCCTAACAAATATAGTCAGCAGTGAACATGCTGAACAAGTCAGTATCTCTGTAATGAGATGCAGAATCCTTCGGGTATATGCCCCAAAAATGGCATAGCTAGAAAATGGGGAAGATCAATTCCCAGCTTCCTTTGCCACACTTGTTTCCATGGTGGTTGCGCAAGTTTGCACTTTCACTAGCAGTGGATGAGTCTTCCCCTTAATCTATGAGCTGTCATTTGTTTTATTGATCTTAGTCATTTTGACTAATGTAAGATAAAATCTAAAAACATTTTTTATTTTATTTTCCTAATGACTAAGGATGTTGAACATTTCTTCTTTTGAGAACACTCTTTTAATTGGATTATTTACAGTTTTTGTTTTGTTTTCTTTGTTTTTTTTTTTTTCAGTTCTTTGTGTATTTTAAACATTTACCCTCTATTTTCTGTGTAGTTTGTAAAAAAAAAAAAAGAAAACAAAACAAGACAAGACAAAAACGTTCTCCAATTCTGTAGAAATGGTTAATTTTCTTGATATATAACCTAGTAAAGTCAAAATCAGATAAGCACTTTAAACAAAACAAATCAGAAGCCGTAATTAAAAGTCTTCAAACCAAAAATAAAGTCCAAGGCCAGAATTCTACCAGGCTTCCAAAGAAGAATTAATACCAATACTCCATAAATTATTTTCCATAATACAAATGAAAGTAACATTGCCCAATTCTTTTATGAGGCCACAGCTACCTTGATACCTAAACTACATAAAGACCCAACAAAGAAAATTACAGACCAATTCCCTTTATGAACATAGATGAACAAATTCTGAATAAAATACTTACAAACCAAAGAAGCCAAGAACCAAAGAACACATAAAAAGAGATCATCCTCCATGATCAAGTAGACTTCATCCCAGAGATGCTAGGAAGGTTCAACATATACAAATTAATAAATATAATCAAACACATAAACAGACTGATGTTGTGGAATGGATTTTAGACTGAAGAGGGATTTTATAGCTCAGTGAGTTCCCAAAAGACTGAGACAGAGACCTTTCAGAATTCAAAAAGCTTAAAGACACCATAACTGGCCAGGTATCACGCCTCCAAGCTATTTTGCTATTTCCCCTAGTTGCTGGCCACCGTTGTTTCTGCCTGGACCAATTCTTTTCCATCAGGCCAGCCTTCATGGCCTTGTGCTCATGGATCCTACTACCCATGGCCACTTCTTTCTCTCCAGCTCCTGCTCATCATCCCTCTCACTTCAAGCCCAGGACCTTAAACTCCACCTATTTCTCTTCTGCCTGGTGACATGCTTTATTAACCAATTAACTTTAAATTAGGTAGAGCAAGGTTTACACAACAAAGAGGGTTGTACATGAGAATGTGCTCCTCTGGCTAGCAACCAGATCTTCCTGGGAAAGTAATTAGCATAAGAATACTTAGCACCAGACTAAGTCCCACTTGATCATCTAATTAGGTCTAGAAATGAGCTTTGACAAAAATCCCAAACCCCTTCATGATAAAAGTCCTGGAAAGATCAGGGATGCAAGGGATATATCTGAACATAACAAAGGCAGTTTACAGCAGTCCACAGCCAACATCAACATAAGCTGAGAGAAACTCAAAGCATCTCCCGTAAAATCAGGAACAAGATAAGGTTGTCTACTCTCTCCATGCCTTTTCAATATAGGTCTTGAAATCCTTGTGAGAACAATAAAAAAAAACAAAACAAAACTGAAGAAAATTGAAAGGATATAAATAAGAAGGGAAGAAGTCAAAGTACATTTATTTGCAGATGATATGATTGTATATTTAAATGACTATAAAAATTTCACCAAAAATTTCTACAGATGATTCAGCAATGTAGCAGGATATAAAATTAATACATCAAATCTATACTTTCCTATACAAATAATAAATGATCTGAGAAAGAAACCGGAAAAAAAAAACAATGCCTTTTATAATAGCCTCAAAAATAAAATAAAATGTCTTGTGGTAACTAACCAAATGAAAGTCCTGTATGATACAAACTTTAAGACGCTGGAAAAATAAATGGAAAAGATAACATAAGAAGATGGAATGTGTTCCATGGTCTTGGACCAGTAGGATTATTCTACTAACAGTGACTGTCTTACCAAAAGCAATCTACATAGTCAATGTGAACTCTATCAAAATTCTGGCATACTTCTTCGCAAAACTAGAAAGGACAATTTTCAGCTTCATATGAAAACACAAAAACCTAGGCTATCTAAAAAAAGAAAACAAAAACAAAAAGCCTGAATAAGAGATGTTGCAGTGTCACTAGTCACAACCTCAAAACTACAGACACCTAGTAACAAAAAAAACAGCGTGGCACTGGCATAAAAACAAGCATGTAGATCAACGGAATCTAATTGACGAACAAGATGTAAGTCCTCACACCTATGAACACTTCATTCTTTTAAAAAATAAATAAGTGATTCATGAAGACACACTGGAAAAAAGATAGCATGCTCCACAAATGGTCCTGTGAAACTAGACAGAAGCCTGTAGATGAATATGTATAGATCCATACTTATCATCCTGTACAAAACTCAATTCCAACTGGATCAAAGACCTCAACATAAAACCAGATACATGTAACCTAAGAGATGATCAAGTGGAAAACAGTCTTGAACTTACTTCAAGAGAAACTTTCTGAAAAGAGCATTGTTAGCACAAGAACCAAGATAAACAATTAATAAAAAGGAACCTCATGAAACTGAGAAGCTTATGTATGTCAAAGGATACCCTTGTTTAGACAAAGTGGCAGGCTACAAATGAAAATTATTCACAAGAGAATAAAGATGGAGGGTAGACCATGTGACCATAACCATCATTTCTAAAAGATGATGAGCAGCATGCCTCTGCTTAAGTTAAACTCGGTGTTTCTCATCAACTTTCAAAACAAAACTAATTTTATTTATATTTATGTATTTGTATTTTAATGATTGTTCTACATTACAGTATGTTTGATGTAATGTATTATAATTTAGAGAAAAATCTTTGTGATGTCTCCAGGTGAAACACTTAATAGTTGAACTTATTTTATTTTTAATATGGTTTCTCATAAAAGCTTTAGAAGTTTAACATATATATGAAAGCATGAGAATGTGTACATTAGAATATAATAGCATTCTGGTGTAGAATTATATGAAGCATAGTTTGATTAAGATGTATTTTCAGGAGACTATTCTAAGTTGTATGAGTATCAGTAAGAGAAAAAAATGAAATCAACATCTTAGTTAAAATTCTAGATCTATGTTAATTTTTAAAATCTGTTTATCTTTATTATAGGTCTTTTTAGTTGGTTGTAACTGGCATTGTTGTATAGCTAACTGAAGTTTACAAAGCATAATAGAAATCACATAGCAAGAAATGATGGCGTAGGATTCAGACGCAGCCCTTAAGAAAGATATTAAGTTCAAGATACTTATAGAGAGAAAATATAGTAACTAGAGTAATGGGTGATTGATTACAGAGATGAGTTGCTAAAAGGTAGGATCTGAGTGGTAATAAGACAGAAACCTGGGGCCTTTCACTTGAGTAAAAACAGCTTCATTGACAAGAGTTCTTAATGCCGAGTGAGCTTATTTTAAAACATGATCATTTTTGCCTCTTGAGCTCTTGTTTGTTGAAAGTCAGGACCTGAGCGGTTGAGAACACGGAGCGGTCTCATTAGAATCAACGGGGTTCAGGGCCAGGCTATGGAGCAGGTGAATGGACGAAAGGAGAAAAATGATAAGGCCCTGGTGCTGGGAACATTAACAATGCCTTACAGTGCTACTCCAACACAGTTAAACTAGATCCCCAGAACCATGCGCTCTATAGCAATCGCTCTGCAGCCTACGCCAAGGAAAGAGACTACCAGAAGGCCTATGAGGATCCTACAAGACTGTTGATATGAAGCCTGACTGGGGCAAGGGTTATCCAAGAAAAGCAGAAGCCTTAGAGTTTCTAAATCTATTGGAAGAAGCCAAACTGACCCATGAAGAGGCTTTAACCCATGAAGCCAGGGGCTGGAGAGGTGGCTGAGCAGTTAAGAGCACTGGCTGCTCTTTCAAAGGTCCTAGGTTCAATTCTCAGCAACCACATGGTGGTTCTCAGCCATCTATAAAGAGATCCGGTGTCCTCTTCCAGCCTGCAGGTGTACGTAAAGGCAGAACATTGTATACATACATAATAAATAAATAAATCTTTTTTTTAAAAAAACGAAGCCAACAAACTCCAACTTAGAGAAGGCTTGCAGAATATGGAGGCCAGTTTGGCAGAGAGGAAATTCGTGAATCCTTTCAACTTGCCTAATCTGTACCAGAAGCTGGAGCATGATCCCAGGACTAGGACGCTGCTCAATGACCCCACCTACTGGGGACACATAGAGCAGCTACAGAACAAGCCATCAGACCTGGGCA
The DNA here is from genome assembly GCF_903995435.1 of Acomys russatus. NCBI lineage: Eukaryota > Metazoa > Chordata > Mammalia > Rodentia > Muridae > Acomys > Acomys russatus. The sequence goes on along the minus strand of NC_067143.1, from coordinate 45,703,829 downwards.
GGACACTTCAAGGTCCCTAGGTCATGACTATTCTCCGTGTCCTCCTTTGGGTTGAACTGGGCAGTATGGATGAAGAAGAAGAGGCAGCAACACCCCCTACCCCACCTCCTCCCAGAAAGGAAGTCAAGCCAGAACCAATGGAATCTTCCAGAGAATAAGAAACAGGCACTGAAAGAAAAAGAGTTGGCAAATGATGCCTATGAGAAGAAAGATTTTTGACAAGGCCCTGAAGCATCATGACAAGGCCCTGGAACTGGACCCCACAAATATGACTTACAAGCCTAATCAAGCAGCTGTGCACTTTGAGAAGAGGGACTATAGCAAATGCCGGGAGTTCTGTGAGAAGGCATTTGGAGTGGGCAGAAAGAAGCAAGCGACAGGATTACCAACAATCGCCAAAGCTTATGCCCGAATTGGCAATTCCTATTTCAAAGAGGAAAGATAGAACCATGCTACCCATTTTTACAACAAATCTTTGGCAGAGCACTGAATCCCTGATGTGCTCAAAAAGTGCCAGCAGACAGAGAAAAGTCCTAAAGGGGCAAGAGCGACTTGTCTATGTCAACCCTGAACTAGCTTTGGAGGGGAATAAGGGCAACGGATGCTTCCAGAAAGGGGACTACCCTCCAGGCCATGAAGCATTATATAGGAGCCATTAAATGGAGCCCAAGAGACACCAACTGTACAGTAACCGAGCTGCCTGCTACACTAAGCATCCTGGAATTTCAGCTGACACTCAAGGACTGGGAGGAGTGCATACAACAGGATCCAACCACATTTTTACTTTAAAATAACACTCAGATTTTTTTTCATTATTTTTCACTATAGATAAATTTGATATCTGTACACCATCCTTTGCTTTCTTTGCAGTCTTGAAATGTTGCTTAGATAGGTTGTTTTATCTTATAAAGATAAAATAACGATAATAAAAACTTACATAATTTCTTGAAAACTTTTAACTTGGGAAACATACTTAATTTTTGTCTTATTTTCCTATTCTACTTAAAAAGGGGTGCAATAAAAGACCACAATAGCTATGAAGCTAGAATGTGCCATATAGATTAAGTTTCTCACCTCTCAAATAATGGTAGCTGGCTCTGACCTTGATCATTACTTCTTGTTAGAGATCAGTTAGTTGTTCATTAGCTCAGTCTTGTGATTTTTTTCCAAAGGTCTTCCCCTTGCATCATACCTAATGATGGTTAAAGACCAAGAAAATGCTGAGCATCAAATGCTGCTCAATTCTAGTCATGCTCTCCAAGTGCAGACGTTACAGAAAGCAAGCAGGAAAAAAAAAACATATTTAAAAGCTATTGTTATCTTTCAAAGTATTCCTTTACTCGGCTTCTATCTCACTCTACAGGTGCACTAACCTGTTGAAATTCCTAATTGGAGTATAATCAGGGATAAAATAGCATATATCCTAAAGTCCTAGAATTTTAAAACAATGTAAAAGAGCATTGCTTTATGAACTCATGGAGACTAAAGCAGCAAGCACAGGACCTACATGAGTCTACACCAAATCATATATGTGGTAAGTTTAATACGTTTATAGAATATATGAATGAATGAGTCTTTGATTCTTGTGCCTTCGCTTAGGCCTTTTTTCCTTCTGTTGGTTTGTTTTGTCCAACTTCAATGTGATGTTTATGTTTTATCTTATTATATTTTAGTCTGTTTAAAGAACTGTCAAGACAAAAGGTCCTCTAAACATCATTAATTCTCAGCAACAGATGAAAGTCTGGTTAAATAGATGTGAAGATAGAACTGAAGCAAAGGAATAAATAAGCAGATAAACCTTTATAAGCATTTGTGTTAGCATAATTATTCATTTTTATTTTCCTTTCCAAAGCCTTACATGTTGAGTAAATTTTCTATTAATATGCTTAAAATAAAAATTAACAAGGAAAAAACAAAGCGAAAATGTCATAGAAGCATACTTTATATGATTGAGATATGTCTGACATTCAGAGAAAGAGATGGTATAATTTTTTTCTTCTGCCCTTTCTTTGACAGCATCTACCTTGGAAACATTTTTTCCTTCTCCTTCTAGTCCACAGGTAAGTACTCCTCTATCCATAGGCTAATATTTTTTGTACTTTATTAAGATGCATTGTAATTGCAGTCTCCCTAATTGCCTCCTAATTGGTTCTTTCCTCCCCTTGGTGTATTTTTCATGCATTATTAAATTCCAACTGGCTTTCTGGAACTCACTTTGTATTCCTTCCAGATAGCTCTTTCAAAGTTAAACTGTGTATCTCCTGGAACCTTGGTTATACAGGAAATGGCACTGTCATATTGAAAGAAACACTATTTGGAAATTATGAACCTTCTGATATAGCTAAAAGGGACACGACAGCATCACCAACCATCCTGGTCCTTAGCTTTCATTCACAGTCACCTTCATGCACAGAAATTATTTGGTACCATTTTCTTACAAAAATATTTTGATAGCAATTTCTTACAGTTGTTATTATTCCCGTTCAAAATGGGGACTATCTAGGATCAGAATTACTACATATCTTGAAGCTGGTCTCTGTACTCTATCACCATCACTCACAGTTAATATAATAACACGAAGGACAGGTTCCTAGCCAGTTAACCTCATTTTCTACCCTACATGTTTCTCAAGAAAGCATTTCTCTCTTGCTAAGTTCTTTGGTAAAGAAAATGTGTCATGGAATGATTTAAGTATCAGGAGTGAGGCCTGCTATGGCCACCACTTCTCCATTTGTAAAACTAACTACGATGCTACTGTCTTTACTGAGTTGTTCTGAGCTTCCAATATAAGCAAATTATTTTTATAGACAGAATTTCTAGGGGTCAAAAGATCACTGAACTATATAGTTGAGATATAAATGTGTGTGTTTGTGTGTGTGTGTGTGTGTGTGTGTGTGTGTGTGTGTGTGTGTTCATCTTTATGTACCTACACCTATGTGCGGATGGCTATAGAGGCTGGAAAACAAATTTGGGTGTCATTCCTCAGGCACCATCACCTTTAATTAAGTCAGTCTTGTAGAGACATGGAACTGACCAGGTAGGCCAGTCCCAGAGGTGTTTAAAGAGCTGCAGAATTATACTGATGCTGCCTCCCAAAGGCTGGTGCTCACAAGTGCTCACCAGCACGTCGGCCTTTTGCTAAACAGATGCTTAGGTTTGAATTTAAGTTGTTAAAACTGTAAAGCAAACACTCTACTGACTGAAACTACATAGTTGTTGAGATTTATTTTATTGATATTCAAATCAAAATGCTATGCAATATGAGGTTTGGAAGCATTTTTTTATAGAGACAGGGTTTCTAGGGGGCAAGAGATCATTAAAATATATAGTTGATATGTAAGTGTATATGTGTGTGCCTGTTCATATAATATTTTTTCATATATTATATATAAATAGATATATATTTCATTATATATTTATATTAAAATATGTTTATATTTAAATACAAATTTATACTCAACCAATCAGATACCTTCTAGAGAATTTAAAACTCTGAGCCTATATTGCTTTGCATTTTTTTTAACTAACATTAATATACTATTAAGAACCAATTCCAATGAAGAACTAAACCTACATAATTCAAGACTAACAGACCTTTACAACATAGTCCTGAACAAGTGCAATAGTGCAGAGCACAGTCATATCCACTGGAAACGGAAAGAGTCATGAACCTAGATCAGCTGCTTAACACAGTTCCAGCAAAGCTAAGCCAAATTCTGCAATTGCTGTCATTCTATGACTTTGGAATTTGTGTATCTGCATGTCCCTTTCTTGGGGGGAGTTTCTGCATTATGATTCAGTTTATGTCTTCTCCTGGGAAAATTATGTCTATGTCTTTTTCAGAAAACCCTAAAATGAACTTTATCTGGCCTCTATTTTCAAGTCTTCTTTATGCCTTGGAGATCATTAAGCATCGATAAACACATAGCTAGATGAGGTTTCAGGAATCTTCTTGGAGTATCTGCCCCTGTCCTAACTCAAACAATATAATTGGTGCAGGGTAAACAAAGAGAATTGGCAAGCTCTGACTGGTCAGGAGAATAGGCTACAGATTCAAGGTGTCTTTTCATATAGGCTTAGAGCTTTCTGAAAATGTAGTTTAAAGGTAGAGGGTGATACAGGGTACATCCTGGAGGAATAGAACTCAGTAAGTAAGACAGATTGAGAAAAATGAAGCTTTCCATACTTCATAGAGTAGATTATGAAACATAAAGTAAAAGGAGTTAGCTATCAGTATTTGTTATTCAGAAAAGGACCTGTTCAAATATTTTCTGTTTGTCTGGAGTGTTTTCAAATTGCAAACATTGCCAGCCTAAAAGCAGGTTGTCATATAACACATGCTTTTGGTTTGGAGGAGACATTCTTTAGATTCTTTAACTTAGGGTTATAGGTCTGATAATAAAAATAAAATCTGTTCTGTTTGTGTTATCTAATTGTGATTGGACTTGTAGCCTGGGACATGTAATGAAAATATCAAATATATAATCTGTATTTTTTTATTATCATTAGTCTATCTTTTTTCCTGTGGAACCTGAATAAATAAAAAAGTTCCTGGTTGCTAGTCAATGAAAGCTGCAGAAGCAATTTGATTGATAGTCAGAGCTGCAAGATTCCCCTGACCATAGCCAGACTCACTCCTCCCTCCCCTCACAAACTCCTTATCTCCTCTCCAGGCTCCCCTGCCAGCAAGACCAGCAGGCTGACCAGGGAAGGCCCAGGCAAGTGCACTTATAATTATTTTAGCAAGTCAAGAGTTTGAAAGCCGGGCATGGTGGCGCACGCCTTTAATCCCAGCACTCGGGAGGCAGAGGCAGGAGGATCGCTGTGAGTTCGAGGCCAGCCTGGTCTACAAAGTGAGACCAGGATGGCCAAGGCTACACAGAGAAACCCTGTCTCGAAAAAAAAAAAGAGTTTGAATCACACTCCTCATTTTTCTCAAATTACCTTCACCTCTTATATGGGGTACAATTATGAAAGTTTTTACATAATTGATGGAGTATCTCAGATGTAAATTTATAGAGCTCTGCTTATTTATAGAGCTCTGCTTATTTATAGAGCTCTACTTATTAAGTATAATTTGCCCCTGATTTTTGGACTATAAAATTTTTGGTGATGGAGAGATGTCTTAGCAGCTAAGAGAACTCGTTTTCTTTTTCTTTTTCTTTTAATTGAAAATAGATTCTTCTCTTCTACAATATATACCAAGCACAATAACCCAACTTCACATCTCCTAGCTCGCTACAACCTCTCCTCTCTTCCAGACCCACTCCCCCTCTGTTTCCCTTCAGGAAAGGACAGGCCTCCAAGAGACAACAACCAAACACAACAAAAGAAGATACAATAAGACAAAGCAAAAGCCCTCATATCTAGGCTGGACATGACAACCCAATACGAAGAAAAGATTCGTCTAGAGTCTTTGTTTGACAAGAGTCAAACAGTTAGGAATCCCGCAAAACCACCAACTAACAGCCATAACATATGCACAGGTCCTGGTGCAGACCCTTGCAGGCCCCATGATTGCCGCTGCAGGCTCTATGATCCCATGTGAGCCCTGCTTAGTTGAGTCAGTGGGCCATGTTCTCCCAGTGACCTCCTCTGACTGCTACAATCTTTCCTCTTCCTCTTCCAAGAGGTTCTCCATGCTCTTAAGGGAGGGACCCAATGGAGACCTACAATTTAGGCTCTAGATATAATGTCTGCTGTGAGTAACATTTCCTTCTGGGACTTCTTCTAATTACCACTCATAATCTGAGAATAGAACTATTGTTAGGGAATATTTTTGCGCACTGTGTACTCAGATGCTGATTTCTGTGCCCAGAGATCTGGGTGCAGTCTGGACTTTGAAATTTTCAGGTTAGAACAGTTAAGTATCTGCCCAGCTATAGTGTCTGAAGCTTTTAATAAATATAAAGGTCAACATGTCATTATTCAGAACTGGGGCGGGCATAGAGAATACCCTGCGTTTAACAAACTGTTTTCTGTATTAGAGATTTCAAGTGATACTTTGGTGAATCTATCATATTTCTGTAAGTTAGTTATATTTACAAATAAATAAATAAATAATATATTTTTGCAACATGTCATTGCCATGAAATAGCATTCATAAAAGTAAGCAGAAATGCTTATTTGATATTTTTAATGATTATATATTAATACTTTGTTGTCAAAATAAGAAGGATCCAGAGGGTCGTAGAAACCTACAAGAAGACCATTAAGGATGGCAGATCTGGACCCAGAAGGGTCTGCTCAAACTACTCTACCAACCAAGGACAATGCATGCAGTAAACCTAGAACCCCTATCCGTATTTGGCTATTGGACAGCACACTCTCCACGGTTGTATGGAGGGCAGGGACTGACTCTGACATGAACTCTGGTGTCCCCCCTTTGACCACGTCCCCTTGGTGGGGAGGCCTGGTGGCACTCAGAGGAAGGGTAAGGGGGCTACCAGGATGAGACCTGATAGGCTGTGATCATATGGTGGGGGAGGTGGTCCCCTTCTGTCACAGACCTAGGGGAAGGAAATAGGTTGAAAGATGGGGCGGAGGGGGGGGGAGGAATGGAAAGACACAAGTGAGGGGATAACAATTGAGATGTAATCTGAATAAATTGTTTAAATAAAAAATAACGTACTAATACGACAAGCCGTTCTAGTACTGTTTTCCACATTCTATGATGGATGTATTGACCACTGTAGGTTTCACAGGCTCCACTCCCTGGTGGCGGTTGTTTTCTTGCATGTTCTGACTTTTTTCTTTAGTCAGGGTGAGCCCATTTAAAGAAACCCTAGGAGTTAGCTTGTCTTCTTGTCAAACAATCTTTAGAGTAATAAAAACATTTTTAAACACCCAGCCTGCCTCAAGGAAGAAGACGAGCATCCAAGAACCTCCTTATGGAGCTGGCTTCAAATGTGGCAAACAAGCCACTGGGCAAAATGTCCTCATTTCTGCCACAGACAGAATTCTGCCTTAAAAGGGGCAAGTTTAGATGCAGGCAGAGTCAATTGCCAAACTCTGCCAAGACAGGGTAAGAAAATCCTCAATAGTTCCAGCCTCAAAAATATGTCTGTCAGATATCTTTGGCCAGAAGGCTGAAGATGATGCTCCCACATTATAGAGAGTGTTGGGTGACTGTTCAGGTCGTAAACTGTCTCAGTCAATTTTCTTTTCATTTTGGAAACTGCTGACCTGCATTCCATGTTCACTAAAGTGTTTAAGTTTTATCCCTCCTCAAGTCTCTGATGGGTTTAAAGACCAGATAGTTTAGTCTCTCAATTAGTAGGTTAGAGGTTTAGATGTTTTTAGATCAAGATCAATGTTTTAGGTTAATAGACACGAGATATGATAGATATTAATCTCTACTCAGAAATTTAGACCCAATAAGATAGGAAGGATATTTACTTCAAGTTTGCCAAATACAAATAGCCAAATCACTATGAATGTATCATTTATATAATTCCTGATTGTCTCATGGTTCTTCCTGCTGTATGTAGTTTATTTTACCCATGTGTAACATTATAAATGTATATGTTTAAAAAACATGATTAAAAAATAAATAAAAGGTGCTTCATAAAAAAAAAAAAGAAACCCTAGATGGTTTACAAACATCTCTAGGATTTGTTGAGTGCATCTTACTTGTAAAAGAAGATGTTCCCGGCTCTTTGCATACATTTCCTGCCCCATTCACAAAGCTTTGCTCCTAATTTCCTTAAATATAAAACAGTGTTTATAAATCACAAGGAGTAACAGGACAATGTAAAGAAATAAACATTTTAAAGAAACATAAAAATAATGCTTATACTTTCACCTCAAATGGAAGATTATAGAATCACTCCTATTTTACCTTTGTGTTTTTATGCTATGTTGATAGCTTTGGTTGAAAATATATCAGCAAATAACATACAATTTATTGTGCTTTTGGTAACATTAGAGAAAAATGAAAAATATGTACTAATATTTTTCATATTTAGTATATGTCAAAACATATGCCCTAATTTTAAAAATCAGTTTCTTATTAGTTCATGCAACTAAATAGATGTATCAATAGATTAAACAGAAGGATAGATAGATTTCATTTTCCAGCTTGAGAGATAGTTCTAAAATATCTTCACATTTAATTTTGTTTTAATTATGCTAATTTTTGCATGGCTCCTGTGCCTGTATACACTCCCGGCATTATGTAGTGTTTGTTTGTTTGTTTGTTTGTTTGTTTGTTTGTTTTTGAGACAAGGTTTCTCTGTGTAGCCTTGGCTGTCCTGGACTAACTTTGTAGACCAGGCTGGCCTCAAACTTACAGCGATCTGCCTGCCTCTGCCTCCCAAGTGCTGGGATTAAAGGCGTGCTCCACCACCACCCAGCTTTTTAAAACTTTCAAAAAGTATTTCAATTTTAAAGATAAAATACTTCTTTTGGGAAAATAATTATTATTTTTTTACTCCAAAAACTTTATTAACCCTTTAACACACAATTCTTTGTAAAATATTTTAAATTTTATTTTATATGTATATTCATACCTACATGTATGAATGTGTACCATATATGTGCCTGATGCCCACAGAGGCCGAAGAGATTGTGAATGTGGTTGTGAGTAATTTCAGATGAAATATATTTCTTATTTTTGTAAGGAGTCTGGTAGTAACCTCATGTGGTGAGAGGAACAAGATAAAACTAAAATCTTTGTAGCCTATGGACAGCTCATCCTCCACGTAGTAGGGTCAGGGGGGGTGAGGGTAGGGGGAGCGAGTGGGAACTGCCTCTGACTTGAACCCCAGTGCTGCAATTTGATCATTGCCGGCTATCCTGGTGAGACCTGATAGGTTGTGGTCAGATGGTGGGGGAGGACAACCTCCATCAGAGGTCTAGGGGAGGGGAAGAGGGAGGAAGAAGGAAGGCAAATGGGTGGGAATAGGAAGATAAGAGCAAGAGGATAACAATCAGAATGTAATGTGAATAATTTATAATAAATAAAATATTTTAAACTGAAAACTTCATTGTATATGTCAAACAAATTTCAAATGTTTCACCATAACCCCAAGCACAGACCTACTGCCAATATACGACACTTGCCTACAGAACTAAACAGCCACTAGGTGAGGCTAGGAATCATTTCTCACCTGGTTACAAAGAATAACTCTTGTGAGATTGTGTCCGACTACTTACCCCAGTCTCAGTATCCAGGCCTTTCCATAGTTTTACTCCATGGGTGAGCCAGTGATAGTATTGAGAAAATGAACAAGGACGTTACTTTGTATTTTGAATAAAAGATGAAAGATGAATAAAGAACAAGCACCAGTTTACCAGATCCAATGAATCAGATTGTAGATAGACACCAACTAAAATTGCTTTCTAAAATCTTTACTGCTTTTAGTAAAAAACCCAGACTCACTCATCCATCAACTAAAAGCTATTCTTGTGCTTCAAGGTGAAAGAATCAAATGATACTGGCTGTGTTGTTACTTCCATAGTTTCCAATGAACCTCACATTGCTTCTGTTAAAATAGGGTCCCTTTCCATTGGTCTGTGCCCAAACACTGGAAGGGCCCATCAAAACCTGAGCTCTGGGGAAAATGGCGATCTTTCACCAAGAATAGGCTAGCATCTTGCATCACTGAGTAAACCAACAGCAACACGTAACTGACTGCTGCTTATGTAACCAGAAAGTTTTGACATAAAAGAAAAGAAACTCATTGGGATGTGGTATAAATAATAATAACACCTACAGCATAAAATTGATTTAATGATCTGTGTATAGCAGATTTTGATATAAACACTTTACATGCATCAGTGTATTTAATCTACAAAACTCTGTGAAGTAAAATGTTATTAGAATTTATAGGTAAAGGCTTGAACAAAACAACATTTTATAGCACAGAAGTGACAGGACTAAACAGTGTGGACAATGAAGGACTGCAGGCGCAGCCCGATCTGATAATGTGAGAGACGGTACATCTTCCAGCAAAGTTCTGCTTTTGCAGACCTAACAAAACGCCATTTATGCCTAGGCTTTCGCTTCCTTTAAAAATCAGCTTTATCAGTTTTTCTCATTCAAAGCCCTCATTTAAATTGAAATCCTTGAGAGTAAAGAATAATCTGTCACTTATAGCTGTGTCCATGACAGAACCAGAACAAATCACGTCTATATTCTCATGTCCGTCATCCCGACTCAGCATTCATTTTCCTCGCATTTCTCTTCTTTTCTAAAATATCGAGATACGTAATGCCAGTGGATTGTGCTGACTGTTCAGAAGAAACCAATATTTATCAATAAGCATGCTCATACATATGCTAACCGTGAATCTACTAAATGCTGAGCCTGTCTGTACAACCGGTCGCACAAGTTGAAACCACAAGATGACCATGCAAGTTTGCCTAAAGCATGCAAATACTATACGCTTAGCACTAAGCTGGCACTGAATTCATTCTTGACTCATTCTCCCTCCAAATCTCAAGCTGTTCAACTATATGAGATTTAGCAGCCTACCCTCCTGATAGTTCCTCAGAAAGAAGCCCTGAGACCCTATGTGTGCTACTTAGTTTCTCCTGATCCCTGCTTAATAACTTTTGCATCTGCGAAGGCGTATGCTCCTGTCATTGCCCGTATCTTATTATCCAAGATCATTCTTTGAAGCATCTTGGTGCTTATCTACCAGGAGAATTCCTTAACACATGATATATTAATTGATGTCAGCCCTGTCATACTAGCATTGACTTATAAATAACTTCATTTATATTATTTGAGAATTCAAGGACAGAAATAAAATGTATTTTTTTTTCTACCTGGTTTTACTTATTGTAAAACAAGAACATTGTGTGAAGATCTTATATTTCAGGGATGGTGAGCTGACTACTCCCCGTCTGTCTCTGAATCATCCCAGGGAAAGCTCTCAGGACAGGTGGCACATCACAGCCGCCCTCCTAGCTTGGTTACTGTACTAAGCCAACACTTTCATCCTGTTCTCCGTCTCCAGGTTTTGGATATTTCTGTTTAACTTACACCATTCATGGCACAGTTTCTCTGGCTACCTACAGCTTCTTCCTCTGCCTACAATTCACGGTCATCTCTGGTGACACCCTCAGCCATAACAATCCAGTTTTGTGGCAAGGAATGAAAGCTGGATAAAGGAAGACTTAATGGTAAACAACACAGTACATTAGAGACCCTTGTGTGTTACACTAGGCTAATGACTAATGAGTTTGTTATTGTTACATTAAGAACACCACCCCTCCTCCTTTACTGAACAAAAATACTACTTTTTTTTTTAAAGATTGAGGTAGCTTTGTGGTAGCTTAAGCCTGTAATCTCAGGATTTAGGAGGATAAGGAAGATTACCATGGACTGGAGATCAGCCAGCCTGGACTTCACAGAAAGTTGCTAAAAATCCTGGACTATCTAAAATCAATAAAAACAAAAGTTAAAAAATGAATTTCAGATAAAATATAACATATAAGTTATCTGTCCAATGGATTTTTTTAAAGCTGTGTGGGTTTTTAGGCTTACATTTCATTAACATTCATTGCATATTCCAGACACAACATCTTCTCATCATAATTTATGTTATTATCATAGTAATAATTTTGTCCCTTTCATTAAACAATGAGCTATAGAGGATAAAAAACTTGTTCTGCTTCGTCTCCACTCCAGTTGACTGCATTGTCTAGCCACACAAAGAAATTCCTCAGCACTTATCAAACATGACAGGACTCTGATAAAATGTCAACTTAGAGAACTGAAAGAGCAATAAAGAGAAGAGCCACAGACAGGTCACATTAAAGCAGGATGCCCAACTCATATAAAAACTTCAGCTGAACAAGGTGGCACCAAAGACAAAGAATGAAGAGTCTCCATACTAATGCTCATAGTCGGTACTGATTTATATTTCCACTTATGAGAATTTTTATGTTGAACTAGACCAAATCTTGAAATCTTTTTTTCTTTGCCAAATTGAACTCTATGCAACCTAATTTCAAGCAACTTTTCCTCCTCTGCGTGAGCCTTACTGATTTTCTTTCCCGAACTTCAGATACGAGAAGCTTCATAATTATAGCATTGTGGTTGGTTGTTCTGATTGCTAGAACACTCTATTTCTTTTGGGCATCGCTGACTTCTTCTTAGCATCCATATGTTCTCACAGATTTTTTTTTCCTTACCACAAACTAAAACTACTGCCTGTTACCACACCACAATTTGTGGTCTTCATTTAATATATTTACAATAGGTTGAATAATGATATTTTAAAAAGCCTGTGAACATGTCATCTTATATGTTAATTATTGTTTGAAGACATGATTAAATTAAAACTTTTGAGGTGGAAATATGACTCTGAATATAGCCGGCATCACAGGCTTCTTATAAGGCTGAGGCAGAGAAGCAAACGGCAAAAGGAAAGTTTGTAAGATACTATGTTGTTGATTTTGAAGACGGAGTAAAGGCTCATGAGCCACTGATTAGAAGTAATCTCTGGAGCTAGAAAAGTCTGGGAAAGAAATTTTCCACTAAATTCCCTAAAGAATGCTGCTTTACTGTTGCTTTTACTTTAGGACTTCTGACCTCCAGAAACATAATAAAGTTTTGTGACTTTATGCTACTAAGTTTATATAGCAGAAACATAAAAAAATCTATATAAGTTTTCACAATTGGAAAAAGACTGCTGCTATAACAACAGCAGCAACAACAAAACCCAAATAATTTATAAGCAGCTTTAGAACTGAGCAATGAGTGGAGGATGAAAAGATTTCAGGGTTGTTAATGATAAACCTCAGCCTGATAAGTTCTGGCTCCTCTATTTAACAATATGTGACTAGAATAGTATAAACTCAGGGAAATGTTGAGGAAAAAATATACTGATGAAATGAGAAGTTCTCAGCCTATGCAGGTTGAAAAATAAACTGAACTAAGGAGAATGAATGTCAGGGATTCTTCCCCTGGGAGAAAAGCAAGAATGCAGGTAGATGAACTATTGCTAGTGCCTTTAAAGGATCAAAACCCAGAACAACCAATCACACAGAAGAGGTGAGCCGTATGGCTCTTGTGTTCTCTCAAACTTCTGAAGATAAACTTTGAACTCACAGGGGATCGTAAAAAAAAAAAAAAAAAAAAAGATTCATGATGAAGCTCTCTATCTAATGGGTGAAATCCATGAGATGATAGGAAATGCACAGGAGCTATTGAGAAGGTTGCATCAGAAAAAAATACAACCTGCCATTTTGAAATGTAAATGATAATGGAAGGACAAAATGGAAAGTCTGGGAAGTTCTCAACATTTTGAGAAACCATTCATAAAATTTCTACTTGCATCTCTTTGCATTCATGATAGAGGTTGAGTCATTTAGGAAGCATAGTTACCAGCTCCATGTATAAATCATCAAATCACAAGGGATAGAGAACTGGACCCAGAATTTATGACAACTTCTTTTAGTGGCAATAGGATCTAATACCTCATGGACAGTGAGCTCTGCTAAAGAACTTACTTGACTTAATCAATGCTATTCTGACATTTTCAAGAAGAATTGGCACAGTACTGAGGACCCTTGAAAATATTTATCAAATATGGTAATTAATGTGATGTGTTAAAATGTACAGTTATGGGAATATATGACAGTCTAAGACTTCCAAACAATTCCCATGTTTAACTCTAAGCATTTTTATACATCTCTAAAAGGAAAAGAAAAATATACTGCCATTACAAAAATACTTGCAACTTTATATTGTTTAAATAAGTTAGTTTTAGACAAGTAACTTACATGTGCTATGAATATTTAATGCTGAGATGTCTCAAATTTGGCCAAGATATGAGGACAAATGACTGAAACATCACTATACCATAACACTGATCCATATTTTGGATGTCATCAAAATTGATGAGTTTAGTTGATATTATCAAAAATCCTGGCACCATTCAGCGCTGATACGCCAATTTTTTATAATACAATAGTTTCAGAATCTGCTTTTATGTTGTGAGATAACCATAGATAACCCAGAATTTGCATCATTTTATATCTTTCCATTCTTCCCCAAAAAATATGTTTAACTAGGTCTGTGGAGCTGACTTGATTTTCCAAATCTAGTAGCTCCATCTGTGGGTCACTGCTTAGAAATGCTGCTGTTCGTACAAATTACACAGTCATTACAATGATCTGACCTAACACGAAATTGATAGATAGATAATAGATAGATAGATAGATAGATAGATAGATAGATAGATAGATAGATAGATAAAGCTGGGTATGTTTACCCACTAAGAAATCATTTAAGTATGAAAAGCAGTTTGATGGAATGTTCAATTAGCTCATGACGGGCATGAGAAATGTTTTTCCAACTATTTGGAAAAATTGTATTTTAATAAATAATTGGTTTTGATCATTTATTTTCCTTAGAAAGATCACATTGCTCAAGAAGAAATCACACTAAGATACCAATGATAGATAAATGGATAAGGAAAATGCAATGCATATACACACAGTGGAAATTTCAGCCATGAAGAAGAATAAAGTCTGGAGGTTGTAAGAATATGAGGGCAACTGAAGACCACAGCATTAAGTGACTTAAGCTGATTGCTGACAAACAAGAGTCATGTTTTCTCTTATTTGAAGTTCCCAGACTTTATATAAGTATATAAAATCATGTACATATATGTCGTCAAAATAAGAGTAAAACTGTTTAGGGGAAAAAGAAAACCAACAGGAGAGTGGAAGGGAGGGAAAAAAAGCAGGAGGTGTGAGATAGAATATGATCAACAAACAATATACATGTACAAAAGCTTGGAAAACATAAATATGCGATTATTGCAAATAGATATTTACAGAAGTTTTTAATATTCTTAGATATTTTCTTTTAAGATTATTTCTTTTATTTTTGAGATTATAATAATTTAAATTTTTTCTTCCCTTTACTCCTTTCAAGCCTTCCCATGTATCTCTCCTTGCTTTCTGTCAGTTTCATGTACTATTTTGTTCATTATGTACTGTTATATGCATAAATGTTTATGTATACACATATATATTCCTAAACATAATATCTTCTGTCTCTATAATGTTATTTGTATGTATGTTTTCAGGGATTACCATTTGTTATTGGATTAAAAAGTTTCTGATTCTGTTTGATATTAGTTTCTAATTTCTTTAAAAGAAGTGCATATATAATATATGTGTGTATGTGTACATATATACACATATATACATTATGTATGTAAACATATATTCTATATATTCATTTATATAGTGACTTAAAACTAACTTTTGAGTAAAAGTAAACAGAGTAAGGTAGTCCTAACATGATCCTTATTTTGTGTTTCTCAATGACATCTATATACCTTCATCAAAAATTCAGTGGAAGACTGAGGCCAGGCAAGACACCACCATTAGGGGGAAGTGATCATAAAGTAGGCAACAAAGTCCTTGTCATAGACAACACCTGCTCAACTTATGAGGGTACCCACATGAAAATCAAGCTGCCCATTGGCTACATATGTGTAGGGGGCCTAGATCCAGTCCATGCACGCTCTTTGGTTGCTGCGTCTGTATCTGTGAGACCCCATGGGCCTAGGTTAGTTGACTCTATTGGTCTTCTTGTGGCGTCTTGTCCCTTCTGGGTCCTTCTATTCTTCCCCATCACCACACTCTTCCACAGGACTCATAAACATGAACACAAGCCATCTATTCATTGTCTTTGCTGGGTAGCCTGGCATTGGGATTAGTGACCCTGGTGACCAGCTGTATTGCTTTATCTTACCATGCTCTTTGGTTCTTGGAGGAAACATTGTAAGCAATCTCAGCACAGTAAGATTTGTTGCACATCAGCAGCACTTCCAGCTCCTTGACACTGTGGACCAGAAACCTCTGGAAGCCACTGAGCAACATGTGCTTGGTCTTCTTATTGTTCCTATATCCATTGCTGGGCATAAGAATCTACCCCTTGAATGTTCTCTGCGCCCTTTTGTCGATAGCTCTGGGTTTCTGCCAGTTTCACTTAATTTTGACATATCAGTCTGACTGGAGCCTGATGAACTTCTTGGCCCTCTTTCTGATGATGTTGGTCTTTGCCAGAGGTGGAAGGGCAGCCATGATGCAGCAAAAGAGATGGCAGCCACCTTGTAGGTAGCACCAAGAAGGGGAGGCAGCATGCCTTTTTGTAAACTTTAAATTCATGTAAGCTTCAGGGAGTGATTTGGATTCACCTATCACAGATAAGTGCTCCTGTCAATCAACAGCCTAAATTTCCCCACCTGCTGCTTATTCCTGAGGGACAAGCTCTAAATGTAATGTTTTCCTTTACGTTCTTAAACTTTAACTTCTATCCCTAGTCTATTTCTGTTCCAGCAGATTTCCATGTGGCTTCTAGACACCATTCATGAATCCGCTGTAGACTACAAACTGCTCTGAATGGCTGCAAGGCCTAGACTTGCTGAGAGCTGATGTAAACCAGACCAGCCAGTGTGCTTGCTCCCTGTCTCCACAGCTGCGTCAGCAAACAAGATGCTTCTGAGGAATGGTGTCTACTGCCTGAAGCCTTGTACTTCACTTAGCATTCCAGCCATTAGGGGCCCTAATCTCAGCTCACAAGCAGCTACAGAAGAGAGTGTGTCATCCTTTATCCTCAACAAAAGGAGGAAATATTAGGTCTAAAGGAAACTGCGACCCCACTAGAAGGGACCTTGTCGTTCTGACTATGCTCGTCAAGGTAGATGGTATTCACGTGTGGACACATCACTCTCAGGTCAAGCACATCATGGGAGAACAACCTGGCTGCAGGAAAATAGACCATCACCAAGGCCTGAAAAGATCCACTCAGAGAAAAGATAGCAGGCTACCAAGAAGAGACTTGATACCCTATGAGCATATACAGGGGGAGGAGGTCCCCTTCAGTCACAGTCATAGGGAAGAAGAGTAAAGGGAAAATGGGAGGGAGGGAGGAATGGGAGGATACAAGAGATGGGATAACAATTGAGATGTAATATGAATAAATTAACAAAATATATATATTTTTTTAAAGGTCCATTAAAGCTAAGACTGATGTGGGTTGTAGACTCCTTCATTTGTTTTGTCTGACTATGTTCTCTCCTGCCCTTTTGTGAGAGAAATGTCTAGATCCCTTTTAAGAGCAAATGCAAACTTGCCAGAAATGTCAAAAAATAATAATTCAGTGGAAAAAAGGAATCCATCTCAGCTGTATCAAACTTAGAACCAAGATGATGATGACTCTACTAATTATCTGTCACAAACTTACACAGAACTCCATTTGGCATCTTTCTAATGTTAATCTACTTGTATTTCATGTGTAGAAGTATTTTTCTTGCATTCACTTGTGTGTAGCACATTAATGTTTGATGCCCACAGAGTTCAGAAGAGGGATAGAATCTCCTGGAACGACAGTTACAGTTACAGAGGTTTGTGAACTGTCATGTGGGTTCCTCGACTGACCTTGGGTCCTCTATAGGAGAATCAAGTGCTCTTTGATTAATGAGTAATCTCTCCAATAACAAGTTTAACATTTTAAAACAACAGAGTACAGAACACTTAGTTCAGAGGTAATGCATTTGCTTAGTGGTGGGGCCTAACTCTTATTACTGCAGGGAAATATAATATCTGATTGTTTCTCTGGTTTGGGTTCTTGATGTATTGACGAATGCCTGACCTAAAGTCTTTCTCCTAAGTGTTGACTCTGATGGCCTCTCCACAACAGGGTAATTCGTTTCCCTCAAACACACAAGGTAGGTGATGTACACAAGTTGGAAGCCAATCTCTTTGTATCAAGTGTCTGAAGTGGGATTTTATAACTTTCATAATCATTCATTGACTATACATCATCCCATAGGCCCAGACCACACTCAAGGTGAAGGGATTAAATATAAACATAAATCACAGGAGAGAACAGTCAGTAAGTGGGTTGAGATGATGGCTGCACAAACCTGCACAAACATGAAGTCCTGAGTTCAGCTTCCATCCACATAAAAGCCAGGGACGATGGCAGGAGCCTGTAACCCCACTGTCAGGTTGTAGAGCCAGGAAAATCCCTGGGGACTCTCTTGTGACTTTCACATATAGAGAGGGACCCTGTCTGGAAATATGAAATGGAAAGAAATATATTAAAACATACAGTGTTAACTTCTGGGGAAAATATAAGAATATCCACACAAACACATGCATATGCATGCATAGGACACGCACATTCATTCATGCACACTCATACACACATATGCACACACCTACACACAATACTTATAGTCTGTCTTGAAGACAACCCACAATAATTTCTTACTCAGATTTGAGGTTCTTATAATGAATAATATTGTTATGAATATCACTACTTTAATTTTTTAACTTTTTAGTTTCACATTAGTTTAAAGGTTATTTTAAAATTATTTTCGATACAATTAACATTTGCTATCAATTTACTTTGAGTAAACTAATAATCTTCATGACGTGATAGATGTCATCATTTAGAAAGACCTTAAGAGCAAAGACTGAAGTAACCCAAAGAAAGAATTCCACTGTATGACTGCAGAAAAAAAGTCTGCCCATGTTTCCAGGCTTCAGTTTCAGACTCTGTACTATAATGTCTGCTCTTAACAATGTCTCTAGCAGCCTGTAAATTCTTGTCTTGCCAGATGCTATAACTATATAAGCCATTTTCTTAAAACCCATTTTCCTCACTTTCTTCCTTCTGTCTACCATCCCTTATTCTTTCCCTCTCTAATTCTTCCTCCATTATAAGTAAGTAAATATAATGGCAGACAGATGACAGACAGGGGGACCTGACTCATAATTAACATGGAGATAATACTTCATCCAATCACTTAAGATGACTGAAGAAATGAAATATGGTATTATATATAGTCAAAGATGAGGTGGGAAATCACCGAGACCTGTATCTGGAACTTTTCAACTTGAGCATGCTACCTAACTTTCCTGAAATTTTAGAAACATATAAAAACAGAAAATGGTATTCACTTTATCAGAGTTATAAATATTTGATTACCTCTAGCCAAGAAGCTTTTGTCAACTGATAACTGCCAGGAACAGGAGAGTCCATTTTATTTATTTTCTAATTTATTTATTTATTTATTTATTTATTTATTTATTTATTTATTATTAACTTTACATACTGATCAAAGCACACTCCCTCCTCTCCTCCTGGTCCCACCCTCTCTCTGTCTTCCCCCCTATTCTCCTCCCCCACATCTTAGAAAAGGGGAGCACCCCCTCCCCACGTATTTATCCCAGCACATCAGGTTGTTTCAGGACTGAGAGCATCCTCTTCCAAGGTGGCCTGGAAAGACAGCCCCAGCAGGGAAAAGTGATCGAAATGCATACAACAGAATCCTTGTCAGAGACAGACCCAGCTCCCCTTACTAGGGGACCCCATGAAGACCAGAGTGCCCCTTGGAATACATGTGTGTAGGTCCATACATGGTCCTTGGTTGATGCTTCCATATCAGAAAGTCCCCCTAGGCCCAGGTTAGTTGGCTCTTCTGGTCTTCTGGTGGAGCTCCTGTCCTCTCTGAGTCCTTTTATCGTTCCCTCTACCCTTCAACAAGGCTCCATGCACACTGCTGTGTCTTTTAACTGTGAGTCTCAGTATCTGTATCAATCCCTTGTTTGGTAGAGCCTCTCAGGAGACTGCTATGTTCGGCTCCCTCCTGCAAACATAGTAATTTTCTTTAAGAGTGTAGTCTATGGTAAGTAGACCATATTCCAGTAGGTCAAACATACAAGAGTGTATGTTAATGAAAACTGGAATTGAAAGGTTTAGAAAAAGAGAACACAAAATAGGATATGTAAAGAATAAGGTTTGACCTGGGAGGAGTTGCAAAGTGAGATAAATATAATCAAAATTTATTGAATAAAATTGTCAAAAATTAATAAAATTTTAATATAAATAAACATTTTATTGCCAAATATTGATAGTACAATTTTGATTTTAAATACCACTACCATTGCTACTATCACAGGTTTTCATTTACAATTAGGACAGCTACTATGTAGACAAAAGAAGATAATACTAGATCTGTATTTGCTATTTATAACATGTTTCTAAAAATCAGAAACACAAAAGTTAACAGCAAATAGGGCACTTTGAGGTGGAAAGAATAAATTACAGTTTAAAGCAGCCAATTTAGTCATTTCCCTTTAAATCAATGTATTCTCACATTTGTTAGCTTGTTAATTATTGTGGAAAGGCTTTTCAAAATAGCTTAGTAGATTTAGACACATTTCAGTCCAGATGTGCTTTAGCTTAAGATGTTTTATATGTAAATATTGACAATATTTCTTTGGGGGCATTTTAGCACTGTTATGCATCAGTTTCAGTTAACAAAGCATGTGTTCTCTTTGCCTCAGCTTAGATAGCGAATGCCAGCATTAGCTTGTGAACATGGTATGACATGATAAGAGCAGAATGGTGAATAGGGAAGTAAGACTGTGACACACTTAAGCATTTCTGCTTGGTAAAGATAAACATCCTACCTGGGGAATATATTTAAGATTCTGTCTTAAGGAGCAAAGGCTCCTAGCCTTCTACACAGTAACTCTGTTTTCTATGAATCCAAATTGATTTGTAAAAATTTGCTTCAGCATTCCTGACATGATACAACATGGAAGACCAATGTAACAGGTAAAGGTGTAAACAGCAGTGTGTGCGGAGACTCAAGCTATGCTCGTCACAGCTACTTGCTTCTCACCATGTGATCTTGAGACAGTTATTTAACCTGTCTCTGGGCTTTATTTTTTTCCAGATGAATCAAGTAAAATAAAATACTTCTATGAACCAAGGATATCTAAAATAATTTGTGGGGCTGGAGAGATGGCTCAACAGTTAAAAGCACTGCTGCTATTTGAGGATCTGGGAATTATTGCAAGCATGATGGTTCACAGTGCTCTGTAACTCCACTTCTAGGGGAATCTGTTACCCTCTTCTGGTCTTTGTGAACACTACATACGTGTGATGCACAAATGTATATGCAAGCAACACATACACATAAAAATAAATTACAATCTTTTAATTCTCTTTAAATTCTGTATTTGGTAAAATATAAATCATAATACTTCACAATTAAACTTACATTAGCTCTTACTTAATTTATGTTTGTCATTAATGACTAAAAGCGGAAAAATAAGTGGTAAAATATTTACTAAATTATCAAGATATCCCTGTAGGGAAAAGTCCAAGGAAATAGGGGAAAAAATAGGTATATAAAAATAAAGGAAGACTAAGGAAAGTCCCGGAGCCAAACAATGTCTTCAGTAATAGAATTTAAAAATAAAACGTATATTTTCCAAAAAATAATCTTTATCAGCATCCAAAATAACTGGCTAAATTTCAAGGCAAAAGTCAGTCCGATAATCCCTCCTCCTTTCTCTTCCTGTCTCTCTTCTGTCAGGGAGATCTCCAGATCTGAAAAATTAATTGGAAGCCAGCAAGATCTTATTCAGTTCCAAACTTAAAAACTGGGACTAAATGGTAACCTGCTTTGCCATTGAGACTCCTTTCCATCAGCTCTCGGAGAATATATATAGCTCAACTACAATGCAGCCGCTGCAGTCGTGCTCAGAAACGTGGGACCCTAAATGTGACCCTAAGCAGAACCACAATCTATAGAAGCAGATCTCATAATATATAGCATAGGCCCAGAAGCCATGAGACCCTTAACAAGTAGCTACTCTGCAAAAACTTTCCTGAATACTTTTCATATCTAATAACTCTAGTTTTGAAAATGATAAGAGTCATTTTTAATTTGACTGAGAAGATATCACAGTGGGTAAAGAACTCACTACGCAAGCCTGAGGACCTGAGTTCAGGCCTTTGCCACACACCTGAAGCTGAGAGTAGTATTGCTCACCTATAATCTCAGGGCTTCGGCAGTAGATAGCACAACCCCCAGAAGCTCTTGGACCAGCTATCTGGGAGTAGCCAGAAGCAAACAGCAAAGGGATGGCATCTCAAACACGGTGAAAGGCATTGCCTACCATCAGAAGTTATCCTCTGACCTCCATGTATCTACTGAGGCATGTTCATATCCACATTTGCATGCATACATGAACATAGACGTTTATATACAACATACACACAAAAGCAATTTTCAACCCTACATCAGAATTTTTTTTCAGTTTTGCAATTAGACAAAAGTCCTTAAAGTAACCTAACCCCCCCCCAAAAAAGTTATTAAACAGTGGGCATATTTTCACCTCTTTAGATATTGGCTCCATATCCTCTCCTCCAAGGTGATCTGTATATGTTGCTTTTACCTTGTAAATAATATTGTCTTCAACATATACATAATAACAACAAAAAGGAATCTAGATGACAATAGTAATGATATCTAGCAGTTTGATCACTTACTGGACCTTGTCTCTGTGAACTGTAGATTATGTCCTCCAGCCCCTGACGAATGCAAGCATCACCCTGAGTACATATGAGCAGTCAAAGCCTATAACTTTCAGTGTTGTCTCTATTCTAACTTCCAGTCCATACCACTAAGTTTGTTCACTTCCCCCTGGTAAAGAGGCCTGCTGGCACACAGAGGAAGGGGAAGCAGAGTATCTGGATGAGACCTGTTAGTGTGTGGTCATATGGTAGGGGAGGAGGTCCCCTTCTGTCAGAAGTCTAGGGGAGAGGAATAGGGCAAGAGAGGGAGGGAGGATGGGAACAGGAAGATACAAGTGAGGGGATAACAAGATGTAATCTGAATAAATTATAATAAAAATTTGTAAAGAAAAAGAAAGGCTAAAGCAATAGAAAAAGGAAAAGAAAAGATGCTTCTTTCTCTACAGTCTCATGAGACAAGAGCCAGAGACCACATTTGTGTTCCCAGCCATGGACTGATTCATTCTGCATTAACGTTACCAGAGTGTCTGAAGCCATTATGTTTGCCAAGCCATTATTGAAGTGAAACTCTGTTCTTTATTCGTCTCTTACCTTTGATATGTTACTTTGATTAGAAAGCCAAAGTGGGAAGAAATAGAAATCTTATCATTCAAGCACCAACCCCCATTCATTTCTTTAAATTATTCTTTTGTCAAATGCCCATGTTATTGTTTTATGATCATACGTCTTTTTAAAAATCCTGTGTAATAAATTCTTACAAAGAGAGTATATGAATTGTTTCTGTGTGGCAATGAGCCCTTCCTCTGGATTTTGGTAGTTGGAACTGAGTTGATTATGATTAAGTACAATCTATTTTTTTCTTGGAATGTGCCCAATCCTCTGTGAAATTCTTTCAAATTATTTATAGTCAAAGGTATTTCTGGAATAAATTATTCAACACTGTAGGCAGAATGGTTGATGTATTTGTTCAATCTTTTTGCTTATATACTTCAAAATAATGGGTAAATTATTGTCTCATAATTTTAAAATATAAAAATAAACAAAAATTATAGTACCATAAATTTCTTAAATGCTTTAGAGCAGTCGCTTCTAATCACCAGGAAAAAGACAAATACTTGTCTATAATGAACTTTCAAGACTACAATTAAATGAGAATAAAAAAAAAATGAAAACAATTTGCATTTTTTCTTAAAATGCGGAAGCTTGCAAGAGATCTTTCTCTTGTCAAAATAATGAGTGGAAACTGAGCAGGAGAGGAAAGGCAGGGTCCATTTTTAAACTTCTTAGATTGTTTAGATGTCAAAATGAATAAATGAACAAAATTTTCAACAAAGCTGTTATCCCTATTAGAAAATCTTGAATAGAAACCAGCAAATGGATAGCACATATAGAAGAATACTGTTGGTGTGAGAAGAAACTTAACATTAATATGTGATTCAATATGTTGGCTATAGTCCTGCAAAATGTCCTAGGCTTGGGGCAAACTCCTTAGGTATGTTTGCCAAATATTTTACAAGAGACTTTCACCATGTCTGGCATGTGAAAGAGCAGAACTAGTTGGAAGAAAGAATAAGAGCAAGAAAGATTACAGGGATTAATGGTAAATTAGAGGGAAGGAATGTTAAGTGTTGTTCATATTAAATGCTAACTGGAGGACTTGATGCTCTCAAAAACCATAAATTTCTAAATCTATTAGTTCATTTCTTGTATATAAGAAAAGGACTGACTTTCAGATGTAAACTTATATTGTACAAACTTCATAAAAATGCTCATTTTAGGAATTTCAGGTTATTATTTTATACAATATCTATAAGAACAATTATATCACCTGCAAAACCATTTGTATTTTTGTGTTTTCTTTTTTAAATTTATTTTTAATTTATAGATTCACTTTATCCCAATTGTAGCCCCCTCCCTCTTCTCCTCCAGGTCCCTCCATCCCACCCTCTTCCCCCATCCCCCATCTCTTTTTTCTTAGAAAAAAGGAGCCCCTATCATCAACTCACCCCAGTATATCAAGTTGCATCATGACTGAGCACATCCTCATCCGCTGAGGCCAGACAAGGTAGCCCATTAGAGAGAAGTGATCAAAAGTGAGCATCAGAGTCTATGTCATAGACTGTCCTATTCAACTTACTAGGGGACCAACATGAAGATCAAACTGCCCATTTGTTACATATGTGCAGGAAGCCTGGGTCCAGTCCACGCGTGCTCTTTGATTGGTGCTCACATCTCTGTAGGCTCCCATAGGCTCCCGTGGCTAGGATAGTTGATTCAGTTGGCACCACACTTCTTGTGATGTTCTTGTCTCCTCCAGATCATTATATGTATTTTTGTGTTTTCAATATGTCTATATTTACATCCATTTAGCACTGTGTTCAAAAGAGGCCATGATACAGGGCACTTTATGGTTTTACCGGGAAAATTGTAATGGCATCATCATTTTGAGTGCAGCACGGAAGAGTTATATGTGCTCATTTTCCTGTTGAGGGTCACCCCCTCTATTTCCAGATTGCTGATAATTTCATCAGTAATGGGTGTTACACTTTCTAAACTGTTTTTTCTTCTTTTACTTACTCATGAATGTGTTCTCCTTCTTAGACTATTGGTATGGTGAATTATGTGAACTGATTTGTAAATGTTGAGCCAGCCTTTCACACCTGCCAAAATATGACTGATATGGTATTAAAATGTTTTCATATATTGTTGGATTTGACTGGCTAAGATTTTGTTGAGGATTTTTGAACTCATATTTATGGGAGGTATCTATTGCTAGTTATTCCTTCTCATAGCGGTTTTGTTGAACTTTGGTAATAGAATGGTGCTGGATACATAGATGTTTCTTCTATTTCTATATTCCAGAACAGACTGTAATGAGACAGTAATTTCATCCTTCACTATCAGTATAATATATCAATGAATCCATTTTGGTATGGCATTTTCTCTATTGGAAAGTTAGTGACCAATGATCTAACTTATATAATAAATAACAGCTATCATCATCATCATCATCATCATCATCATCATCATCATCATCTCTTTTTCCTTGGTTGAGCCTGGAAAAATTGTGGGTTTTTTAAATTAAGAAATGAGTCCCTTTCATTTACCATAAGCTATCAAACTTTTATCCAGAAACATTTTTACAGCATTCTGTTATATATTTTCAGTATCTACTTTTGGAGGGAGTCATCATTATATACAGGTGAATAATGGCGCTCTTCAGGTCAACTGATTTTTTTATCTGTATGATGAACTTAGTTTTTCAATACAACATGTGAAAGTTTTCAAATAGAATATATTCCTCTTGCTCTTATTCCCCCTTTTATTGAAAATAGATGATCTTTTCATACAATATATCCTGATTATAATTTCCCCTCCCTATACTCCTTCCAGTTCCCTTTTAACTTCCCTTCCATCCATATTGAATCCACTTTACACATTTTAGACACTGTTTCGGAACACACAGGTACTACTGTTTCCTAGATTTCTTTGGTGACTGGCTTGTTAATTTTTCTGTACCTTTCTTTGTCCTTAATAGTTTTTCTTGAAAGAGGAACATAGGGGGAAAAAAAATTAACAAAGGCACAGGCTAGTCTATTTTTATAGAAAACATTATGAATCAGTAATCAGAACAATAAAGGAACATATCTTTCTCATCTTCCTTTTTTGTGGTACTCTGAGTTTAACCATAATTATCTGTGTGACTGTGAATTTAGAGCTGAACTCTGGAGCCTGGTGGGCTCAAAAATAGGTGGACAACTGAATGCAATGACTACCACCCTCATAAATATATCCATAACTAATACTACAGCAATAAAGAAATGCCTCCATGAGCCCTTCTGTCATACTTGACTGGCTGGTGACAGGGCCAACCTTATGCAGTCCTAGTGCAGGTACCCACAAATGCTGTGAGTTCATGATTGCAATAGCCATGTTATACTTTTTTTTTTCAACACTTATATTCTTCTCATCCACTTCTAAAATGTTTTCTTACCCTTCTAGAAGAATGAGTGACATGTTTGAGCTGAATAGATGGCTCAGCAGGGAATAGTACATACAGTCCCTGTCACCCCCACACAAAGTGGTTCATGATCATCTGCAACTCTAACTCCAAGAAATTCAATTCCTTCTTCTGGTCATGATGGCATCCACATTTTCATGCATGGACCCACACACAACAACACAAACATCACAGAATTAAATAAAAATAAATCTTTAATGTCTTTTTATGGCGTCCTTTGACTCAAACATCACTTATCTTAACTCATAGCTTATTCTCATTTAGGAAAATCATGAGTCTCAAGGCTGAAATAAATTCTTAGTGACACTCTGAGGCAGAAAGCACTAATCATTGGTGATTTCACTGGTAAGGTCTACGAAACATTCAAAGAAGAAATGAGCCTAAATGGCCTCACTATCTCACAAAATGAAGACAAGGGGAATACTTTCTAACTCTCTCTGAAATAATCATTGCATAATGTCCCCAAACAAAAAGACATTCAGAAAAAGAAAACTATAAACTGATACCTCTCATAAACACGGACAGCAAAGTAACAATTCTGGCTAATGAATTATAAAATGTATATATGAAAACAACTAAACACTGTGAACAAATATGATTTATCACAGTATGCAAAGTTAATTCAACATTAAGCATGAGCATCTATACCACACTTTATCAACAGAGTAAGAAATTCTACACTCTATCAATTAAAATAATCTCATTGACATAATCAGCAGCTATTGCTGATCAATTTCTTCAATTAGGAAAGAATTCAATCCTTTCACTCATTCAAGAGGATTTATGGGGAAATCCTAGAAATAGCATTATACTTAATGAGTGGAAACTGCGGTATTTCCCCACTAAAAGGGGAAACAAGACAAGGCCGTGCTTACTCACCACTTCTCTTCATCACTGTACTGGGTAGTTCTAACTAATGCAAGAAGACAAAACAAAAGATGGATCTAAGCTCATAAGGGAGAAAGAGAAGTACTCTGATTCACAGAAAATTCAGTTACCTAAGTAGAAAATTATTTTTAAATGCTTTAAACTAAGAAAAGAGTATAGAAAATTGGATGATGCAAACATAACATGCAAATATCAATTTCAATTTTGCATATCAGCAGTAAAAACTTAGAGTTAGAAATTAAGAAAACAATACCATCTACAGTATGAACAAAAACAAAATTCTTTGTTGTGATAAAAAAAGAGTATATGAGGATCTATATGTAAAAACTGCAAATGCGGTTTTTAAAAATCTCAAAGGTTATTGAAATAAAAATACTCCATGTTTATTTATGTACCTTTAGTATGATTAAGCTATTAATTTTTTCTACTATGATCTGATTAAAAACTGTAATAACTGGAAACAATATCAAAATTAAGACTCTTAACAGTCACTGGTCATTAATATCTCTCAACATCAATGGTCTCAATTCTCCAATAAAAAGACACAGACTAACTGAATGGGTGCATAAACAAGATCCAACATTCTTCTGCATTCAAGAAACACACTTCACCCATAATGATAGGCATTACCTCAGGGTAAAAGGTTGGAAAAAATATTCCAAGCAAATGGTCACAAGAAGCAAGCAGGCGTAGCCATTTTAATAGCGAACAAAATAGACTTTCAACCAAAATTAATCAAAAGGGATGATGAAAGACATTTCATACTCATCAAAGGTAAAGTCAACCAAGATGACATCACAATTCTGAACATCTATGCTCCCAATACAAGGGCACCCACATTTGTAAAAGATCTCCTAAAAAAGCTTAAACCACACATCGATCCCCATACTTTGAAGGCATATATGCCACAAAATTTGAAAATCTAAGGGAAATGGACGATTTTCTTGATCAATTTCACTTGCCAAAGTTGAGTAAAGAACAGATAAACAAGCTAAATAGTCCCATTTCCCCTACAGAAATAGAAGCAATCATTGATAGTCTCCCAACCAAAAAAAAGCCCAGGGCCAGATGGGTTCAGAGCAGAATTCTACCAGACCTTCAAGGGCGAGCTAATACCGATACTCTTCAAGCTACTCCAAAAGATAGAAATGGATGGAAAATTACCAAATTTATTCTATAAGGCCATAGTCTCATTGATACCTAAACCTCACAAAGACTCTACAAAGAAGGAGAATTTCAGACCAATTTCTCTTATGAACATAGATGCAAATATACTAAATATAATACTGGCAAAACAAATACAAGAACACATCGAAGATATCATTCATCATGACCAAGTAGGCTTCATTCCAGTCATGCAGGGATGGTTTAATATACGGAAATCCATCAATGTAATCCACCATATAAACAAACTGAAGAGAAAAAAACACATGATCATCTCTTTAGATGCAGAGAAAGCATTTGATAAAATCCAAGACCCATTCATGTTTAAAGTTTTAGAGAGATCGGGGATACAAGGCACTTTCCTCAACATAATAAAGGCTATATACAGCAAGCCAATAGCCAAAATCAAAGTAAATGGTGAGATACTCAAGGAAATTCCTCTAAAATCGGGAACAAGGCAAGGCTGCCTACTCTCTTCATATCTCTTCAATATAGTACTCAAAGTTCTAGCTAGAGCAATAAAACAACAAAAGGAGATCAAGGGTATCCAAATGGGAAAGGAGGAAGTCAAATTATCCCTATTTGCAGATGATATGATAGTGTACATAAGTGAACCTCAATATTCCACCAGAGAACTCCTAAAGATGATAAACACCTTCAGCAAATTGGCTGGATACAAAATTAACTCAAAAATGTCTGTAGCCTTCCTATACACAAATGACAAGCTTGCAGAGGAAGAAATTAGGAAAGCCACACCCTTCGCATTAGCCACAAGCAATATAGAATATTTAGGAGTTACTCTAACTAAGCAAGTGAAGGACTTGTTTGAAAAAAAGTTGAAAACTCTGAAGAAAGAGATTGAAGATGACATGAGAAGATGGAATGATCTTCCTTGCTCATGGATCGGGAGAATTAACATAGTAAAAATGGCCATCCTACCAAAAGCAATCTACAGATTCAATGCAATCCCTATCAAAATACCTACACAATTTTTAAAGACATTGAAAGTTCAATTCTAAACTTCATATGGAAAAACAAAAAAAAACCAGAATAGCTAAAACAATCTTGTACAATAAAAGGTGCTCCGGAGGAATCTCCATACCTGATCTCAAACTGTACTATAAAGCAATAGTAATTAAAACAGCATGGTCCTGGCACAGCAACAGGCTGGTTGACCAGTGGAATCAAATCAAAGACCCAGATATGAATCCACACACATATGGTCACTTGATTTTTAACAAAGAAGCCAAATCCATTCAATGGAAAAAGAATAGCATCTTCAAGAAATGGTGCTGTTCTAACTGGATATCTATGTGTAAAAAAATGCAACTGGACCCTTATTTGTCACCTTGCACAAAACTCAAACCCAAGTGGATTAAAGACCTCAACATAAAACCAGAGACACTAAGTCACTTAGAAGAAAAAGTGGGGAGGAGCCTGCAACATATTGGCACAGGAGACAACTTCCTGAACAGAACACCAACAGCCCAGGCTTTAATGTCAACAATTAATAAATGGGACCTCATGAGGCTGAGAAGCTTCTGTAAGGCAGGAGACACTGTCAAGAGAACAAAGGGACAACCTACAGACTGGGAAAAGATCTTCACCAACCCTACATCTGACAAAGGTCTAATATCCAAAATATATAAAGAACTCAAGAAATTAAATACCACCAAACCAAATAACCCAATTGAAAAATGATTCCACTCCTTGGAATATACCCAGAAGATGCTCCAGCACACAACAAGAAAATTTGCTCAACCATGTTCATAGCAGCCTTATTCATAATAGCCAGAACATGGAAACAGCCTAAGTGTCCCTCAGTAGAAGAGTGGATAAAGAAACTGTGGTACATATACACTATGGAATACTACTCAGCTATTAAAAACAAGGAATTCCCGAAATTTGTGGATAAATGGATTGAGCTAGAAATGATCATAATGAGTGAGTTAACCCAGAAGCAGAAAGAATCAAATGGTATATACTCACTTATATCTGCATACTAGCCCAAGGGGCATGTCCCACGAAAGCCTTCACTTACCAGGAAACTGGGACAGAGGGGAAGGCATCCTATTGGGACTCTAAATGAGAGACGCATGGGAGAACAGCAAAATAAAAGGATGCAGAGGGTCCTAGAAATCTACAAGTTGAACAATATGATAGGCAGATTTGGGCCCAGGGGTCCCGCTCAAACTAAGGCACCAGCCAAGGACAATACAGGAGGTAAACTTTAAACCCCTTCCCAGATCTAGCCAATGGTCAGAATATTCTCCACAGTTGAGTGGAGAGTGTGATACGACTTTCTCACATACTCTGGTGCCTCACATTTGACCATGTCCCCTGGAGGGGGAGACCTGGTGGCACTCAGAGGAAGGACAGCAAGTAGCCAAGAAGAGACTTGATACCCTATGAGAATATATAGGGGGATGTAATCCCCCTCAGGAACAGTCATAGGGGAGGGGAATAATGGGAAAATGGGGGGGGGGAGGAATGGGAGGATACAAGGGATGGGATAAACATTGAGATGTAACAAGAATAAATTAATAAAAAAAAAAAAAAAAAAAAAAAAGAAAGTCAAAAGGGGCTTGGAACTAAACAGAGAATCTCAACAGAGGAATATCAAATGGCTGAGAAACACTTAAAGAATTGCTCAACCTCCTTAGTCATCAGGGAAATGCAAATCAAAACAACTCTGAGATTCCATCTTACACCCATCAGAATGGCTAAGATCAAAAATTCAAGCGACACCACATGCTGGTGAGGATGTGGGGAGAGAGGAACACTCCTTCATTGCTGGTGGGAATGCAAACTAGTACAGCCACTTTGGAAATCTATCTGGTGCTATCTCAGGATAATGGGAATAGGGCTTCCTCAAGACCCAGCTATTCCACTCCTTGGAATATACCCAGAAGATGCTCCAGTACACAACAAGAAAATTTGCTCAACCATGTTCATAGCAGCCTTATTCATAATAGCCAGAACATGGAAACAGCCTAAGTGTCCATCAGTAGAAGAATAGATAAAGAAACTGTGGTACATATACACTATGGAATACTACTCAGCTATTAAAAACAAGGAATTCCTGAAATTTGTGGATAAATGGATTGAGCTAGAAATGATCATAATGAGTGAGTTAACCCAGAAGCAGAAAGACTCAAATGGTATATACTCACTTATATCTGCATACTAGCCCAAGGGGCATGTCCCACGAAAGCCTTCACTTACCAGGAAACTGGGACAGAGGGGAGGACATCCTATTGGAACTCTAAATGAGAGAAGCATGGGAGAATAGCAAAGTAGAAAGATCCAGAGGGTCCTAGAAACCTACAAGTAGAACAATATGATAGGCAGATTTGGAGCCAGGGGTCCCGCTCAAACTAAGGCACCAGCCAAGGACAATACAGGCCGTAAACTTTAAACCCCTACCCAGATCTAGCCAATGGACAGGACATTCTCCACAGTTGAGTGGAGAGTGGGATATGACTTTCTTATGTATTCTGGAGGGGGAGACCTGGTGGCACTCAGAGGAAGGGCAACAGGTTACCAAGAAGAGACTTGATACCCTATGAGCATATACAGGGGGAGGTAATCCCCCTCAAGAACAGTCATAAGGGAGGGAAATAAGGGAAAAATGGGAGGGAGGGAAGAATGGGATGATACAAGGGATGGGATAACCATTGAGATGTAACAAGAATAAATTAATACAAAAATAAAAATAAAAACTGTAATAACTGCCAAATACCAGAGAAATGTTGTGTTGACATCTATATATTATTTTTTAAGTTCTTGTAGAAAAGTAAGAGATCTGAAAATGCTACAGAGTAATTTTATGGGAATAGTACTGCCAATTTAAAGAGTTATTTTAGATCTACAGAAATCAAAATATGATATGATAGTAAAGAAAAATAAACAGAGATCAAATGACTAGAACAGAAAACCCAGAGACCAAAAAATACAGTCAAGAAATCTTTAACAAAAGAACAAAATAATCCAGTGTGTGTACTCTTGTCAATATACTGTTCTAAAATAATTGGACATCTTTATGCAAGCAAAAAGTCACAAGAACAAACACATGTCCACCTATACTGAGACGTTATAGATTTCACAAAGTTAACTTAAATAGCTCATGCACCTGAGTGTAAAATCTAAAACTATAAAACTTCTGAATGAAAGTAAGGGAAAAAATTCAAAGTGTCTTTGTATTCAGCAACAAAGCTTTAGATAAAATAATAAATGCCAAGTCTTTGAAAAAATAATAAGCTGTACTTCATTAAAATTGTAACCTTTGCCAAATATAATCAATAAAATTAATTAATGCTACAAGTAAGTCAATGCCAATGCCATGTGGTTAAATTACCACTATCCAAAATACACAGGAAAAAAACTTTTACATTTCAGTAATAAGTGAAATACCAAACTTTAAAATTAGGAAATAAGCTGTACACCTCAACATAGTAGATACATAGAGAAAACTAAAGGCATGAAAGGACGTTCACTTCTATCATGACTACATGCCATTAACAACAATTGCAAACCACTACACACCTATCACAATGGCTCAAATTCAAAACATAAGACTGAACAATGTGCTTATGGTCTTTAGGAGGCAGCATCTCTCACATTAGTAGTGGGAATAAAAAAAAGTAGGTAAGTCAGGTTGGTGTTCCTCTCTCTTCACTAGTATTCCTGGCTAGGTGGAGGGTGGTCTCTTCAGTCTCCATGACCCCTGCTACTTGGAGTCTCAGCTAGATCACCCCCATATCATCCTAGGAACCTACCCCATTGTAGGTCTTCAGCTTGTCAGGGAGATGCCCCTGCCCATGGCTTCTCTTCTCTTTACAAGCTCTCTGTCCTCCTTCCCTACTCTTTCCACCCTCATCTCCCTGTGCTCCATTTCCTACCCTGTTCTCTCTCTTCAACCACTTCTACTGTGTATTCTATTTCCCCATTCTAAGTGAGATCTAAGCATTCTCCCTTGGGTCCTCCTTGTTACTTACTTTCTTTGTGTCTGTGATTTGTAGTATGGTTATCCTGTCTAAATGGCTAAAATCCACTTATAAGTGAGTCCATATTATGTGTGTCTTTCTGGGTCTGTATTACCTCACTCAGGATATTTTCTAGTTCCATTAACTTGCCTGAAAAGCAAATGATGTCCTTGTTTTTAATAGCCAATCCAGTCACAAAACCTTTGACTCGGGGGAGGGAGCAAGATGGCAACACCTTGCACATATGGTATCTGAGTACCAAAAGATTAGAGACTGAAGACCAAGTGAACAACTTGGCAACTGACTCCAAAATGCCAAAGTCTGTGTTTCCCAGACAAGAGGAGATAGCCTGGGATCTAAAGACACATAGGTCCAGACCGGTATGGACAGCTCTTGAGTCCAAAGGATACACAGGTTGCTAGGTTCCTAGCACTTGGACCCTTCTGCCTACCAGAACAATACTCCCACATCCCAGAAACAGTTGGCCCCAGAATCCTTCAGCTCCAAGACACCAGGGACAGTGTTCCAGCCTCTGGTCCACAGCTCTACCAATACCCTGGTGGAGACCAGCTGCACAGTAGGAGCATGAAGGGTCCAAAGGTTCCAAGATGGTGGATCCCAGCGGAGTCTGAGAGCCAGGAGCACAGTGTCTGTGAGGTGATCAATCCACTAGACTGCACATTCTAAAATTCCCATATTAGCTTTTGTCTTTCCAAAGAAAGGAGAGGATCCAGCTGCCAGACATGCAAGGTACCACTCTCAGACCTCCCAGCTACTCCCACCATCTTGAGAATGACTCTGGGAGGCTAGAGACATGCAGATCTAGTCTTCAGTTCATGGCTCTACTAGCCATCTTGAGAGGACCTGCAGGACTTCAGAACCACACAAGTTTGATATCCACACCCTAATTACCCACCTATAGGTTCAACTGGGACACAACCAGCATATAAGAGCTGTAAGCTACTTGAAAAGAACCAGTCCTCAGCTCATGATCTAGATCTTCTCTTCATGCATGAGAATCCCAGAAGGCTCCCAGAACAACCAGCCAATTTGAGGGACAACCAGATGGCTAAAGACCAGTTTAAGAACACAATCAACAAAAATAGAGTATGGCAAAGGAAAATAACTTTAAATCTAGGCTTATGAAAATGGTACAGTCCTTTAAGGAGGAAATAAATAATTCACTTAAAGAAATATAGGAAAGCACAATCAAGGACACAAAGAAAATTAGTAAAATGGTTCAAGACATGAAAATGGTAATAGAAGCAATTTAAAACACACACACATACACACACACACACACACACACACACACACACATTGAAGAAATTCTGAAGATGGAAAACTTAAGGAAGAGAACAAGAACCACAAAGGTAAATACAGAGATGGAGGAGAGAATCGCAGGCACAGAAGATACAATTGAAGAAATTGATACATCTGTCAAAGAGAATATTAAATCAAAAAATTCATGACACAAAACCTTCAAGAATCAAGGACACCATGAAAAGATTAAACCTAATAAAATAGGAATAGAAGAAAGAGATGATTACAGGCTCCAAGGAGCAGAAAATATTTTCAACAAAATCATAGAAGAAAAATTTCCTAACCTAAAGAAAGAAATGCCTTGAGACATACAAAAGGCTTACAGAACACCAAACAGATTAGACAAGAAAAGAAATTTCTCCTGCCACATAGTAATCAAAACACTAAATGTACAGAACAAAGAACAATACAGGATATAAATAACTTCACTATAGCAAAACAAAAGAAGATAAGCAAACAAACACTACCACCAGCACCATACAAAACGAACTAACAAGCATTGGTCATTAATATCTCTCGCTATCAATGGACTCAATTCTCCAATTAAAAAAAAAAAAAGACACAGGTAACAGAATGGATGGGAAATCAGGACCCAAAATTCTGCTACATACAAGAAACACAACTCAGCAATAAAGATAGATATTACCTCAAATTAAAGGGCTTTAAACAGGTTTTCCAAGCAAATGGATCCAAGAAACAAGCAGGAGTAGCCATCCTAATATCTAATAAAAATATATGCCTCATGTTCATAGATGGGTAGGATTAACATTGTAAAAATGGCCATCTTGTCAAAGACAATCTACAGATTCAATGTAAGTCCCATCAAAATGCCAACACAACTCTTCACAGACTTTGAAAGAACAATCCTAAACTTCATATGGAAAAATAAAAAACCCACAATAGCTAAAACAATCCTATACAAAATTGAATTTCTGGAAGTATCTCCATGCCAGACTTGAAGCTGTACTACAGAACAGTAGTAATAAAAACTGTATTATACTGGCATAGAAACTGGTTGATCAATGGAATTGAATCGAAGATGCAGAAATAAACCGACAGATCTAAGGACACTTGATTTTTTTACAAAGGACCCAAAACCTTACAATGGGGATGAAAAGCATCTTAAACACATGGTGCTCATCTAAAGAGATGTCTACTTGTAGAAAAATATTAATAGATTCATATTTACCAGTCTGCACAAACATCAAGTCAAAGTGAATCAAAGAGCTCAACATAAAACCAGATACACTAAGTCTATTAGAAAAGAAAGTAGGAAAGAACCTTGGACTCACTGAAACAGGAGACAACTTCCTAAACAGAATGATAGCAGCTCATGCTCTAAGATCACCAATTAATAAATGAGGCCTCATGAAACTGAAAAGCTTCTGTAAGGCACATGACATTGTCAGTAGAACAAAACGGTACTCTACAAACTGGGAAGAGATCTTCATCAATCCTACATCTGACAAAGGGTAATATCCATGCTGGAGAGGACGTAGGAAAAAAGGATCACTCCTCCATTGCTGGTGGGAGTGCAACCACTTTGAAAATCAATCTAGTGCTTTCTAAGGAAATTCAGAATAGCTTTACCTCAAGACCCGGCCAGCTATGCTGCTCATGCTACCATATAACAAAGAAACTGGTCCAACTATGTTCACAGCAGCCTTATACATAATAGGCAGAATCTGGAAACAACCTAGATGCCCCTCAACCAAAGAATGGATAAAGAAACTGTGGTGCATTAACACAATGGACTACTACTCAGCTATGAAAAACAAGGAAGTTATGAAATTTGTAGGTAAATGGATGGAACTACAAAAGATCATCTTGAGTGAGGTAACCCAGTCCCAGAAAGACACACATGGTATGTACTCACTCATAAGCAAACATGAGCAATATACTACAGGAAACCATACTACGATCCACACACCCAGAGAAAATAAGTAACAAGGAGGACCTGAGGAAAAAAATCCTTAAATCTCACTAGGAAGGGAAATAGAATCAACAGCAGATCCACCCATCAGTGGATTGAAACAGATGCTGAGACTCACAGCCAAACATTAGGCATTAGCACAGGGATTCATGTTGAAGAGTAGGAGGAAAGACAGAAGGACCTGTAAAGGACAGGAGCTTCTCAAGAAAACAAACAGAGCCGCCTAAGCAGGGCCCAGGGAAGCTTGTGAAGGCAGAAAACCCAAACAAGGACCACGCATGGACTTTACCTAGGCCTCTACATATATGTACCCAATGGGCAGCTCAGGCTTCATGTGGGTCCCTAGTAAGGGGTGCAGGGGCTCTCTAACATGGATTCTGTTGCACCACATGTAGATATTGAGTTAAATAGTTAGATAAATGAGTGGCAGGTGGTTGAGTTGGGCTTCTCAGAGGAGAAAGTGTGAAAATAAGTAAGGGAAGGTACAGGAATGATTTATGATGACATTGGAGACATCTTGTGCGCTCATGGCTAGTCTCTGTATATAAATATTTATAAGTATATTACTGGGTAATTGAACACAAATGCACATACTTACGTAGTCTAAAAGAACTGGGAAAAATAACACACCAAAAGCAGAAGCACCATGAGCTTCCCAGAATTGGCTGGTGAAAGATACCACAGTCATTGTGGAAATAGTTGATTCTGTGACCTAAGTAGGAAATGAGAAAAGTGTGTGTGTGTGTGTGTGTGTGTGTGTGTTTCAAAGTGCTAGAGAAAACAACCAAAAAGTGAACATTTTCCCAATAACCAGGCAAAACATAAGCAATGTGTTCCAATCTCTGGCATAAAAAAAAAAAAAAAAAAAAAAAAAATGTTCAACTTAGTTTAGGGATTTTACCACAGCCCCAAAGCAGCATGTGTTCCTTAAAGAGTTTATACTTTGATCTTTTCCTGGGCCAATGACATATGCTACGGTATTTCTTGCGATGATGGGCACCATCATTGTGAGGTGGTCACCAATCAGAAAGGTGATCTGTCCCATAAACAACCCAAACTGTACTATTCTGTGTTGCTAACCTTTGATATTTCTCAGC
This sequence comes from Acomys russatus, assembly GCF_903995435.1. Taxonomy (NCBI): domain Eukaryota; kingdom Metazoa; phylum Chordata; class Mammalia; order Rodentia; family Muridae; genus Acomys; species Acomys russatus. The sequence continues at coordinate 45,666,103 of NC_067143.1, read as the reverse complement.
TTAAGTATATTAAATGAATTTTCAACTACTAATATTTTCAGGGTATCTTCTCTTCAGGAGTAAGGAAATAATCTCATTCTAGGTCAAGTAGCATTTATATACAGAGGTTATGCAACCACAAGTAATTAATCAACTTTAAAATGGGAGATAACCTTCCTATGAGACAAAGTCAATAACAGTGCACAAAACTCTGCACCGTTTACATATGCAATGATCAATGCACTTTCATCCTAAGTAACACACCACAGCAAGAGAAAAGGTAGGGAATATGTGCAGAGACCTGGCAAGAAGCAAAGGTTAACTTTAAAATGGTAAATTGTATAGAAATTGTTTTGTAAATTTATCACTTGTAACTAGGCTCCACAACTCTGCAGTTTGATTAATTGTATAGATGAATTGTATAGATGAATACAGTGCCTTTGTATATGTAAATGTGTGGTCAAATACCCTCAGACACAAGGTGTCACTAAACCATGGTTTGATAAGGTGTGAAGAAGTGGCCAAAATTCCCCCAAAGCTAACTACACTTCACTTTGAAGTTTACTTTCCCTTGCCTTGCCATTTTACATTCTCATGACTTTTTATAAGGATAAAGCGCATTTATGCCAAAGGATTTCAGTATTTCTAGGATCTCTGGCGATAGTGACCCTCTCAGTTTCACTGCCCATTTCAAACTACTTGATAGTTTTCTGTTCTTTTGGAGTGAAGATGTGAACTCTTTTATAACTTTATGCTTTTATCAAGCTTTACTTTGCACCCACATAATTGTCTGTCTGTATTCTGCCAGGCTGGTGTTCTTTCTTTCCATAAGAAAACTTACTTCTTTATGCTCAGGGTCTTTATTTCTTTCTGCTCCCAGTGAAGATTAAGATTATTCATCTTCCAAATAGTAAATGTTGTCCTCCCTTGTTACTTCAGTTCACAATATTAAAACCTCTTATGTATGTATGCATTTGAATGTTTGGGCTACAGCTGACTTATCCACTATGCTGTAAGCATCATAATAACAGAAAGTAAGCTTTTAATTTATTATAATTTAATTCATCATGATGGAACTTAGAACTTAATTCTAAGTGCGCAGAAAACAGAAGTGATTGTGCCATCAGTGGTTTCTTAGAAAATCATTAGTGCTCTTCCTCTCACTTCTAGGGGCAATTTAACATCTTAGCTCCACCACATTCTATGACCTGTTGTCCTGTCATGGAAAAATTCATAGTTTCAGACTATTTTTGTTACAGTGCAATTCAGTATACTTCATTAATTAGCATCTACCTTTAAACCTTCATTCTCACTGTTTCCAATGTAGTTGAAATGTCCCTCTATGCATTATAATTCTTACACACTTCATGCTGTTCTTTTTACTTCTTTAAAAAATTTAAAGATGTGTTTATTTTTATTTTATGTGTGTGTGAGAGTGATTACATGGATGTTTATATACCACAAATGTGCCTGGGTCACACAGTAGCCAGCATATTGTATCAGTTAAATCCTCTGGAAATAGCTTTATAAGCAGTTGTGAGCTACATGATGTCAATATTGAGATCCACACTTGGGTCTTCAGCAAGAGAGCAAATGCGCTTCACCACTGAGCCATCTCTTCAGATCCAAGTTGCCTCTTTTAGATCATAATAACTAATCTTAACATAGAATCTCTCTCTCTCTCTCTCTCTCTCTCTCTCTCTCTCTCTCTCTCTCTCTCTCTTTCTCTCTCTCTCTCTCTCTCCTTTCTTTCCTCCCTCTGGTCTTTTCCTTGGATACTAAAAGCCCAGTCCTAGAGATAAAATCTTATTTCAGGACCTTGGTCAGGACTCTCAAATTGGCTGGGAGGCCAGCCTGAGGTTGTCTCTTTTCAATTCTATGCAGCCATTCAGTTGTCAATTATCAACTAAGAAACTGGTGAAAATCTTGATACAGAGCAATAAAAATAAAGCAAACATGGCCTACTTATCTAAATTATATGATATGGAATCAAAATGGCCAGGAAAACTCACAAAGAAAATAACCAGGTTCTTCAAGGCTCAGAGATACATATAAACTTCCACTGCATAGGCTCTCAGTAGCAGACAACAACATCTATATGAGCAAGAGTTCCATCATAAGTGTTGGAAGCATCACAACCATCTATTTGACCTCAAGCTCATACATATTTGCCAACAACTATCTCACCTTGGTCTGATGAGTTCATGAACTTCATAGACCTACAATTCATCAAATCAGCATCAACACTTTGACCCACAGTCAGTCTTTCCTGCCTCAGCTTCACACACACCAGGCTATCTCTAGCCTGATTTGAGAATATTCCAGAACTCACTACTACAGAACTAGGAAATAAATCATTCTGCAAGATATTCTTAGGAGTATCAATGGATGATTCTACTGTTTGGGGGTTTGGTGTTGGTTGTAGTGGTGATAATGGTGGTTTAGTTTCCAATATATATCAGTAAAATAGCACACAAAAGTGTAGATTCCCTTACAAAGGCAAAGGGAAATGGTGAGGACATATTCTCCAAGATCCAGAAAGAAGTGATGTGTTAGCCATTTCCATGTAATACATGCATGTTTTGGATGTGTGTATGCATGTTTTGCCTGTGTGGGCATGCCTGTGCATTGCTGTGTATGCACTTATATGCATATGCACGTAAAGGCCTTAGGTAAATGACAGGGAATTCTCTATTGTTCTTCATCCTTATTCACAGATGTAAAGCCTCCTAATCAAATGCAGAGATCCTTGATAAAATATGTCTAGTTTTAGTAGCCAAACTGCTCTGGGGATGCTAAGGTGTATGGGCCACTATGCTCAACCAGTATTTACACTGGTTCTGAGGATCTTAACTCCAGTTCTTGTGCTTGCAGGGTACGTGCTTTAAGTATTATCTCCCCAGGTCAGAAGTATCCTTTATAAAAAGAGAAGCTTCTCCAAGATGTCCTAATTCACACTGTCTACTGCTGTATTTTCATGGGCAACTGCATGTATGTCTATCACTTATTGGGATTCTACTGGTCTACGCCTTTTTAAATACTCATCTAAAGTACAAAATCATGTGGGTGGCGTTTTGTCTTACTCCCATCTACTTTCTGCTCATGGTCTGATGCATAGTATAGTGACCACCATGAGTCAAAGCACTGGGCAGGCAATGGTTCAAATTCCACTTCCTCATTTTGGTAGTTTTATGGTCAATGTAATTTTTCTCTCTAGTCAAGTATAAATAGCCATTGCATATATTGGATCGGGTTACTGTGAGTTACACAACATTATGCAAAGTTCAGAAATATAGTAGGCACTCAATATATGTTCATTTATCACTTTCATTTTTACTTGATTGATTTAAAAAAAAAAAAAACCTGCAAAGAAAAATGAAGCCTAGATCATCAGGCCAGCAAGAGACACATTAAACAGATGGCAAGGCAACAAGGAGATGAGGCATGAGAGAGCAGTTTGAAGAAGCCAGGAATGGTGATGTTTAATCAATATGGAAATGTGGGCACAAAAGAAGTTGGATGATGCTGAATACATTTTCTTCTCTAGTAATGAGAACAGAAAGCCACCCCAGCAGGCTGTGCAGATCTTCTAGTTTATTACACCAGGACTGTTCTCACCCTGTGCTAGCCTGTAATTTGCATGGCAAATGAAAGTATGGTCTGAAACAGGGACAAAGAGCCTGCTGGTGCTGGTGCATCCTCACAGCCCAGGTGGACATGTCCATCTGGAACATAAACTAACAGACTCTCACCCTTCATCTCTGCTCCATGCAAAGACAATGACTGCAATAACACAATAATTATTACATTTTGTTTAGCTGCCACTTTTATTGTAATTTGTATTGCTTATTTAAGACATGTTGAACACTTGCTTTGATTAGGGTCTGTGATCAATGCTTCATGTATTTTCCCACAGAGAGTGCTTCATGTAACTCTACAGAGTAAATTAGAAGGCATACTATTTTTATCATCTTTATAAATAATCTACAATTCATAGGTATTCACTTGAGATTTCTCATATAGTTCGTAATGGTGAGAAATTACTACTTTCTGTCTGATTTCAAGAACCCTTGTTCTTAAAATGAGCTTTTGGAGATAGACATACATAGAATTATCACTATAGTCATAATTGTCTCTGTTCAATGCTATCAACTATAGTTACTACATTGGTGGGTTTATGGCTGATACAAGAGGAAATAGTTATGAGTAACCTGCTTTCTTTTCATTCAGTTTTAAAGACTTAATTAACCATAGAAAAACCAAGTCTTCCTTTCTCTGCGAATCCCTGGTTCTTACATTTGTTTTTTCCCAGTAAAAGCGCTAATGGCATCAATATAAAGGCTATGTGTGTTCTTGAGTTAACATTAGCCGTGATGCTGGTTATTTGAATGAACTTTTTCATGGAGATTTCTTATATTATTGAGACGCTGCAGAAGCTTCAGATAGATCCTGGCAAGAAAAGCCCAAATATTAAATTAAAAAAAAAAAAAACACCAAAAATCACAGTGTCTGGTGATTTTGGAGGAAAAAATTCTATGTGGCAGACTAACAATAAATAATAGGCATTTAATTTGATGAGATTTTTTTTTTCCTAGAAGCAACAACATGCAAGTGCAGCTAGGAACAAGAATGCCACTTTACATATCTGGAAACTCCCATCTAATACAGAATATCTGAGCTGTTTTCTATGTGTTAAGAAAGAACTATATGCTGCCAGGTTGGGCACTTTGCAAACCTGATTATCAGTGCAGTAGACAAAGACTGCGCTATGAGGTAAGCATGAGACCACCCAAGCTATAAATTCTTCTAAAATATCATATTCTAATAATAGTGTTTTAATTATACCATCCCTAATATTAAGGCATTATTTGTCATAGTGTATGACATCGGAAGATGGTTAGAATCATCAGGCTACTGAATATCTCACAAAGTATTTCAGAGCAGGACAAAATGTACATGGACCTTCTCGTGAATTCCAAAGCAGATCCTCAAAAGAGTTTCATACTATGAAACTGTGGTTTCAAACTGTGGTTTTATTAGCCATGTTATGCTATGTCCAGCAAAATATACCTTATATAATGAATCATACTCAGCCAAGTGTGTACAAATTATGTTAATTTTGAACAATCCATGTTTATTTAATATAATCTGAAAAACTGTTTTCTTTTTCTTGTTCCCTGATCATGCAGACATGACTCGTAGGCCTACTCAATGACTACTCCATGTTAATAAATCACAAATAAATCAACACACAGTAGCCTTATATCCAGACAATTATAAAATTAATGAAATTAAATCTAGATTTTATTTAGACTTTACAGTTCTATTCTCCCCCCGCCCCCCGCCAGTTAACACCAACCTTGAAAGAATGAGTGTGATTTGATTTCATTTTTTCTGTTACTTTATTTTTCTTTCTACATCTATCAACTTTCTTCTGTTACCTGTGGGATTAAAAAAGGTGTGACTGAAGTAGCTTAGAGACAGAAAATGTCTAAATGTCTGAAAGGAAGCATTGTCATGCCATGTGTTTAGTTCTCTTGGCTCAAAGATTTTTAATTTGTTTTTCCCCCCATGGGAAGCTAGAGTAATTCTTTGAAGAAGTTCCCTTCTAACATTATTACAGTATATAATGAGCCTACAATGACTTAACATAAGTAGCGCACACTAGTTTAATGGCTAGATGCGTGTTGAAATTGTCCATATAAAATATCGTATCTTCTGTTAGGGTCCTTTTACCCCTCTAAGCTACACTTCAATATGGTCTTGTGGACAATGTTTTAATTCTTTGATTTTCTCTCTCCATCCCTCCTTCTTTTCTCTGTAATCAATCCAGCTATCTGTCTATTTATCTATCTCCTCTCTCCCTCTCTCTCTCTCTCTCTCTCTCTCTCTCTCTCTCTCACACACACACACACACACACACACACACACACACACACACACACACACACACACATTTGCATTCCTTAGCAAATACCCCTTGACTCATCATAGGTGAACAGAGAAGCGTTACTTCTAAAGTGAACTGACAGCCCTTAACCTCATCACTGGCTAGGAAATTCCACCACGCACATTCACTTTCAGAGCTATTGGGCAAAGATACAATACCAGGATCTACATCTTAACAGTCCCTGGGCTACAATGCCAAGCTCTACAAATGACTTCTTTGAAGGCCTTCTCAGTTGTGTAAAGAGAGGAGAGAATCCCTGACATCACTGCTCTGTGGGTCCTTAGTCCTCATCACACATTGTTGGTCAGCTTTCCATCACTATGACTAAGTACCTGTCAAAACAACATAGAAAGAGTAAAAGGTTTATTTTAGCTCACAGATTTGGTCAATCACTCCTACTACGGTGACATGTGGTGAATTAGCACATTGCATCAGAATCATGGGGCCTTCACAACTCACATTGACAGACAGGGAACAAAGGAGAATGAGGAGGAGCCTGACACCCCAGTATACCTTCCAGAAGCAAGCCCTCAATAGCCTAAAACTCCCATACAAGTTCTGCTTTCCAAAGGGCCAGTGCCTCTCTGGAACACCAACTTGGGGATCAGGTCCGCTAATGTTTCAGCTTTAAGACGCATTTTACACTTCAATTGTAGCACATAGTCAAATCTCTTTGAAATAAAGCTCACTTGCAAACCCTTTTGGGCTTCTGAATTTCTTATGGATAGCAACATTGGTGGGCTTAATAATTGAAAAAGATCAGGAGGGATACAAGAGAGACTTCGGATGAAGGAAAGGGAAGTAAAAAGATATAATTATATTATAATCTTGAAATTTTTTTAAATATATTTATAAACAGAAGACTGTATTTTGAAGAATCTAGTCAAGTCGATTTCTACCCACTGTGGAATGTAGGAGTGTTTCCCATCTGTTTCACCTATTTTCTTGATACATAGCAAATTATAGCAAAAACCTCTCTTTTTAATATTTTCATGAAGTTTATTTTAAATATACATATATGCACATTCAACCATGTACAGATATCACAAGATAGCTATGTATGCATATGTGTATACATTTAACATGTGAACTCTGAACATGATTATATACTGTCTGTCCCTATAAAACTGGTTTCTTTGAGTTGTCCTGCCTTACATGAACTGTACTGATCTTTCTGCCTAGCCTGAAATCCCCACAGGGCATGATGAAAAGAAGCCTCATCAACCTAAGAAGCATCATCTAGAGTTTGATTTTGAACAGTTTCTTCACCATGTTATACAGTATCTCTTCTATGGGGATGAAGAAGAGAAATATCAGAAATGTATGAGACACTTGCAAACAACATGTTCATTTTTACCCTATGGAAATTGAATTATATAAAGGATCATCTCCACCTCTGCTGGGTTATTTCTATAAAATCCAGAGCTTTGAAATTCATGGCATATGATATAAAATATATAGATACAGATACATATAATTTTCCTCATTCACTCTAAAGTCTTACACATCAGGATTGCCTTATTAATGCAAAGGGAAATAATGAGTTGAAGTCAGATTTTTTCCCCCTAATATCAATAAGATTATAAAAGAAATAAGACAGAACATGGCTTAAAAGTAAACTTCAAAAATTAAAGAACTGCCCAAGTTCGCTCTGGATACATGCAAAATACCAAATTGAGTGTTATCCTAGTGGGAAAGAGAATTAGAGAAGTGAATCTAGAGTAAAAAGCATTAAAATTGTGTTAGTGTGTGTGTGTGTGTGTGTGTGTGTGTGTGTGTGTGTGTGTGTGTGTGTGTAAAACTATCAAGCAATAGAAATGTTCACCACAGAATCGAAACACACATAAGGTGAACTTGTGTATTTTATGACAGCTCCTGAGAAAGCATCTAAGGAAGCAATAATACTGAGAGTGCTTAACGTTGTCTCACAAATCAAGGAAAGAATTTTAAGAAATTCACTCCCATTTCATTAACAGGACAAAGGAGTTTTTTTTAAAGTCTATTTCACTGTGTTGATTAAAGCACTAATTAAAACAATGTGTGTAAAGGGTCCCCATGGCATAGCCGTTTAAGAGAGAAAAAATAGTAATGAAATTAAATTACACAAAGACAAGTTAAGAATACAATGTTTGGTGACTTAATAACGAACAAAAATTAAGGCAAGTAGAGTGTGCATGCCACATCCAGCTGCTTCCCAGACTACAGGAGCCAGAGATGAAAAACAGCCTATAACTAGGCCAGTATTTTCTCCTTTGGGCTATTTTCTGATTGCTATTATTCTACCCACATTCATTGCTTTCACAGCTGTTCCCAAGTTCACTAACCATCCTGCTTGTGTTCCATCATGTCAACACATTTCTCACATTCTCTCCCATCTCCTTTTCCCGAGGATCACCAGTAGAATCTCAGATCCAAGCGGCGTCCTCTTCACATTTTTCTTTTATTTCTAGTTTGCTCCCAGCATGCCTTCACAGGGAGGGGACATAACACTGCCAAAACTTTCTTCAGCTTTACGGAGGATAACGGCAAAGCATGCTCCAATTTTCCCCTCTGAGTCCACGGGAGGCAAAGCTTTGTGTTCATCTGCTAGCTCATTTGACAAGGAGTGATCGAACTTCTTCCACGTAGTAACTGCTGTGTAACCGATGGTTGCAAAGTGGGTCTCCAACACTACCTCAATGATCTTCAGCCTCATCTTGGGGGGGGGGCCTATTATTGTCTCCATTTCACACAGGGAAAACTAACTAAGACTAAATGAGGTGAGCTAGCGCTTCTTGTCTAGCGACAATTTTCCTGACTTTCATGTTGTGCTCTGTTGCAATATAAAAGACGCATTCGCGACATTATTATCTAGTTCTTGGATGTTTGTCGATGAACTTTTTTTTTTTTTTTTACCATTTTAAAATTTTTATGTATTTAATCATTTTACAGCCCTGATCCCAGGCTCCTCCTCTCTCTCCTCCCAGTCCCATCCTCAGGACCCTCTACCTCTCATTCCCTCATCTCTTTCTTCTCAGAGAAGGGGAGACCCCTAAGGGGTACCAACCCATCCTGGCACTTCAAGTCACAGCAGCAGGACTAAGGGCTTCTCTGTCTGAGGCCAGGCAAGGCAGCCCACCTAGGGTGAAGGGATCCAAAAGCACGCAACAGAGTCAGAGATAGCCCCTACTCCTGTGTTTAGGGAACCCACATGATAATTGTGCTACACATCTGCTGCATATATGTAGATATTCTAGATCAGACCCATGCAAGCTGTTTCGTTGGTAGACTGCTGGCTTGTCCAACTACCTGTTTTCTGCTCTTGGGTTTTTGCAGTCTCTGAGGCCAGGCCCCCTATGCTCCCTGCTTCCCGGGAAGCTTGCATGTGTTTTCTAGGCGACTTGTGATAACTGGCCCACACATGTTGGCATTTGCATGTAAGGTGTCTGCAGCTCTCACTGTTATCGTCACCTGTACCCAATGGAATGGTAGGGCCACAGCCTAGGAGGCAATGATTTTGTCAATGAATTTTAAAATAAATTATGGGAATTCAAAAAGAAAGATAAAGAAGAAATAAAGTAGAAAACACAGAAAAGCATAACAATGAACAACTGTAACAATATTTGAGAGCAGAAAGCTTTAGGAAAATATGGAAGTCAAGTTACCCTAGACTAATGCCTTAAGTATTTGATGAGCTATCTTGAACCTGCAGGAAGTTAAGGATGAACTCAAGAACATCCCTCCTGTTCAGCTTGGCCCTTGAGAGAGGACTTATGTGATACTAAAGCAACATTGTTCATCAGTGTCCTACACAAACTAATGAAAATCTCTAAAGCAGGTACCATCAATTTATACCCCCAGGTTGCACATGGATTAAATTAAAACAATAAAATATTAACAGACATGGAAGGAAAAAAAGACCCTGTGATTCAACAGAAACAACAAATGATAGTTTTCCTTAGATGATCAATGTCCTCGTATACATTATTTATCACTATAAAAAGTGTGTATTAAAAATGAATAACAATTGGATATTGAGAACCAGTGAAGTGAAAATGGGAACTTTGAAGAAACAGGATATGTAGCCTCAGAGATGATCCCATGAGTCCCCTGCTAACAAATTCTTCTAATGTCTTTATGTGTAAATGTTCATAACCCATCTTCCTTTCCAATACAATGCATTTACTAACTTCTCACATTCATTTTTTTCTTTAAAAGAAATTATATGATATACAATTACTATTCTGATCCTTATATTTCTCTTTCCTTGGTCATCTTTAATATATATCCTTTATCTCTGGTTTTATCATTTAATCATGCTATCAGGCTTACTCCACATTCTGCCTATTTATAATTAACTTTCTCTGTAAGTTTGCTTCTTCTATTTTTTCACTGAAATTAAAAAGAAAAATATTCAATAAATTTCATATTTAGTGGTGTGACAATTCTAAGTTAATAACTCAAACATATTAATATGTTTCTAAAAATTGCATGCTGATTACTAAAACACGAAGATATGTTTAAAAATGGCCAATACCACATGAATATAGTAATGAATTCAAACAATAGAATGCTGTACACTGTGAATCAGGGAAGTACTGGAAAACAGCTTCATGCAAAAATCTGAAATATACAATTCTAGTGGAAGCAACCAGAAAAAAAAAAAAACTCTGGTGCCCCATATTTGACCATGTCCCCTGGATGAGGAGGCCTGGTGGCACTCAGACGAAGGATAGCAGGCTACCAAGAAAAGACTTGATACCCTATGTGCATATACAAGGGGAGGAGGACCCCCCTCAGTCACAGTCATAGAGTAAGGAGAAAATGAGAGGGAGGGAGGAATGGGAATATACAAGGGATGGGTTAACAATTTAGATGTAATATGAATAAATTAATAAAATATAATTTTAAAAGTGTATTCCCATTGATAGTTTTTGTGTAACTTTAGAACAAAAAAAAAATAAGTTTTATTTATAGATATCAGAATAGTGTAGCCAGATAAAAATAATGAATGATAAAAATCAAAGAATTTACAATGTATAAAAGTGTAGAAATATTTGGCTGTTAATTGGGGTCGAGATTGCACAGCGTATAATCTGTTAAATCCATCAAAGCATAAGTATCACTGATGATCCATTGAGGAAAGTGCTTACATTCTGGGCTCCAAATCAGTAATAAAGCAAACAGCTTATTTTAAAAACCTGAATAGTAAAATTAAAAACTAGAAACCAGGTCAGAGGAAACTACATAAACTAAATTACAGACAGGTGTAGAAAACAAACTACCAAAGAAAAGGTTGAAGACATAAAAGATATTTTCTCTGTCTCATTGATTTGAGGGGCCAGTTGTTCACATCAAACTTCTGATAAGCATTTTAAAAATCAATTCAATATATTTCAAAATATGTTTAAAATACTGTAGAGTGATAACCCCTTTACTATCACACAAAAATAGGAGCAAAACCAGAAATACAAGTATGTCAGTAGGACACCGAAACCAGTACAGGCCTGAGGATCTTTGCCAAGTGCAGAGACGGCTTGTGTTTTAACCGTTCTCCAATGCATAGGATAGGGTATGAAGTCTGTGATTCTAAGGTAAGTTCAATTACTTGAGAATCAATAAATAAAATGATCTAACCCTGTTCCAATGCCAGGGAAACACAAGAAATGCTGTTGTGGCTCCGATGAAGACGTGGAGTGTTTAATAGAAAATTCCACAAAGCCTTAGGGTTTAGGAAAAGTCTCAAACTTATTTCTCATTAAAATGAATGACATCTCCATATTTTTTAACACTCAAAAGCAGTCTCTCATAAGAAGTTCCCTTTAGTACCTTGCAGTAGCAAGTGCAAAGTAGCTTCAGATGACAGTCACTCATCTTAAGGCTCAAAGAATCCCAAAAGTCATTATATATAGGTACTAAGAATTTTAGCCAAAGGTGGTCCCAAAAAGGAACAAGACATGGTGAGACAGAATCATCCAAAATCAGAGTAAAAGTTAAGCCAACAGAAACAAATCATACAGGCATCAGAAACATCTGGTACTTTCTTAGAAGGATCTTTATTGTATAAGATGTTAGCATAATTGCTGTAGTAGTCAATCTTGTATTTTTCACTTATTTTGCTTCTCTCTCTTGTCTTTAGGATGGACTAGCACATCAGTATGCTCAACTCTATGGAAAGAGACCTAGACCCGAGGTCACCACTTAGATTATGAAAAATGTGTCAAATGGTATATTCGATATCTATTGGAATGTAACAAAATGCTCTCAGAATTATGTTTAAAACAGCACTTTGTGCATGTGTGTGTGTGTGTCTTGTGCATGTGCATTGTGTGTGTATCTATGGGGGTGTGTACATGTGTGTGCATGTATTTGTGTGTGTCTATGGGTGTGTGTGAGTGCATGTTTGTGTGTCTGTGTGCGTGTTTGTGTCTGTGTGTATCTGTGTGTATGTCTATGTGTCTGTGTGTGTATCTGTTTGTATGTCTGTGTGTGTCTGTATCTGTGTGTGCATGTGTGTATGTGTGTCTTTGTGTCTGTGTCTATGGGTGTTTTGCCCACACACATGTCTGTGCACCACATGCATGCCTGGTGCTCCTGGAGGACAGAGAAGGGTTGTGAGCCCCCATGGAGGTCCTGGGGATTGAATTCAGGTCTTCTGGGAGGGCAGTGGGTGTTTTTAACTGCTGAGTCCATAGCACTTTTTATTTCTTTGATATGAATCTTGGAAAATTTGGCTCTAAAAGACATATACAAGGCATGATCCTTATTCTAAGTAAATTAATACATCTATATTAATTGAGCTTCTGTTATATCCCTGAAATTAGGCTGGGAGGTAAGAAAAGGGCAAATGAAATATGGACTTCTACTTACGGCTATGAGACAAGCTAAGGTATTTTCAAAACAGTGTATTTAGACAAAAACTATAATTTAACATGTAAGACAGATAATGGCAGAGATAGAGCCAAAGAGATGGGAAAGAATCAATTAATGGAGAGCTTTGGGAGCCATGCTAAGGCTGTTGCTGAGAAGCCATTGGAATTTTTCATCAAAGTGGTAATATAATACAAAATATAATCCCTGCTGCTGTGTGCAGGTTATGCATAAAGGAGATGCATATGGAGACTGAGAGATAAGCTTTGACAAGAAAGAAAATAATCCAAATTAAGGCAGTGAGAGAGAAATGAAATGTTATCCCAGTCTCTGCTGACAGAAATATCCAAACTAATCAAACTGTACCTCCAATCAGTCCTCCCAAGCAAGTACCTCTGCCTTGGAGCCCCACTCTCACACCACCTTTGTCTTCTTGTTGACAGGAGGGTCCCTCCCACCACATGATTCATACAGGTAGACTATTGCTCACTGTATAGCAGACACTTGCTTTTCCTGGACCACATGTATCAAGGACACGGATACAGTGTGGACACGTGCTTTGCCTCCTGTTTTTGTTGGCTTCCTCCTACACTGGCAAAACTTAGGCCTTGAAAGGAAGGGACCCAAGCACAACAACAATGAGGAGCATCTGCACTCTGTGCGCAGCTCTGGAATGAAATCTCCTGTCCCTGCTTCAAAAGCCTTGACAGCAGGTGGCACCAACTGTAAGTTAATGTGACCATGAGGGAGAGAAAAGGGAGCATCCTATAACTTTCAGATAGTTGGTGTTTACAAAATTCTTTATGTTCACTAGATATTTTAAAACCCACTATGTGTGTGTCCTGAGTGCATGGGGTATCTTTTCTTCTCATATCCCAGAGGCATCCTTCCCACTGCCCTTTTCTCATTTACAGTCAGCCTGTATCTAACCTCTTAAGTTCACGCATGTTTCTTTTAGCTGTTCCTTTGTTTTCACTTCATTCATGGACCCTCCTGGTGTCTTTGACAACTCACTGTTCTCCAAAACAAAAGGATATAAAATGTTTTGACCTATTCCCTCTATCAAATGATGACTAGGAAACCTCACATTTCACTGGTCCTGTGGCTGCTCTTCTAGGCAAGCAGTTCCTTCAAATGTGAAGATGAGTCGAAAGATTGTCATTATAAACTCAAGGGTTGGTTCTGCTTGTGGTGATGGTCATCTCTTCATTTCTCTCTGTCGATATTTAATATGACCTCTGGCACAAACCTGGCAAATTCATAAATGCTCCTACCATGTGGGTGGATAGGGTCTGTGGCATAAGCCTCCAAATGGATCCATTCAGAAAGGTACAGATGGCAAAGCAGCCCCAATGCTGTCCACTGACCAGTCATGTGCTGAACACAAAATTTAAGTCACTAATGCTGTGGTCAACAGAGAGTTTGTCATTATTGTCAAATGCACTGTAGCCAACTTAGCAATATGGTCACTGAGCTCTTCATGAATATATAAAGACTCTTATTAAACTTTTTGAGCATAAGTTATCATTTCATCACTATGAAAACCACTAAGAATTTCTTCTACCAGCTACATCAAAAATGTCAATTGCTCATGAGGCTGAGAAGCTTCTGTAAGGCAGGAGACACTGTCAAGAGAACAAAGCGACAGCCTACAGACTGGGAAAAAATCTTCACCAACCCTACATCTGACAAAGGTCTAATATCCAAAATATATAAAAAACTCAAGAAATTAAACACCACCAAACCGAATAGCCCAATTGAGAAATGGGGCTTGGAACTAAACAGAGAATTCTCAACAGAGGAGTATCAAATGGCTGAGAAACACTTAAAGAAATGCTCAACCTCCTTAGTCATCAGGGAAATGCAAATCAAAACAACTCTGAGATTCCATCTTACACCCATCAGAATGGCTAAGATCAAAAATTCAAGCGACACCACATGCTGGCGAGGATGTGGGGAGAGAGGAACACTCCTTCATTGCTGGTGGGAATGCAAACTAGTACAGCCACTTTGGAAATCTATCTGGTGCTATCTCAGAAAAATGGGAATAGGGCTTCCTCAAGACCCAGCTATTCCACTCCTTGGAATATACCCAGAAGATGCTCCAGCACACAACAAGAAAATTTGCTCAACCATGTTCATAGCAGCCTTATTCATAATAGCCAGAACATGGAAACAGCCTAAGTGTCCCTCAGTAGAAGAGTGGATAAAGAAACTGTGGTACATATACACTATGGAATACTACTCAGCTATTAAAAACAAGGAATTCCCGAAATTTGTGGATAAATGGATTGAGCTAGAAATGATCATAATGAGTGAGTTAACCCAGAAGCAGAAAGAATCAAATGGTATATACTCACTTATATCTGCATACTAGCCCAAGGAGCATGTCCCACGAAAGCCTTCACTTACCAGGAAACTGGGACAGAGGGGAAGGCATCATATTGGGACTCTAAATGAGAGATGCATGGGAGAATAGCAAAATAAAAGGATCCAGAGGGTCCTAGAAATCTACAAGTAGAACAATATGATAGGCAGATTTGGGCCCAGGGGTCCCGCTCAAACTAAGGCACCAGCCAAGGACAATACAGGAGGTAAACTTTAAACCCCTACCCAGATCTAGCCAATTGTCAGAATATTCTCCACAGTTGAGTGGAGAGTGTGATATGACTTTCTCACGTACTATGGTGCCTCACATTTGACCATGTCCCCTGGAGGGGGAGACCTGGTGGCACTCAGAGGAAGGACAGCAGGTAGTCAAGAAGAGACTTGATACCCTATGAGAATATATAGGGGGAGGTAATCCCCCTCAGGAACAGTCATAGGGGAGGGGAATAATGGGAAAATGGGGGGGGGGGCGGAATGGGAGGATACAAGGGATGGGATAAACATTGAGATGTAACAAGAATAAATTAATAAAAAAAACAAAAATAAATAATAAATAAATAAATAAAATAAAAGGAAAACAAAACAAAAACAAAACAAAAACAAAACAAAAATGTCAATTGGAATCATCATATTAGGTAATGATGCTATCCTCAAAAAGCAGTATTGCATTCTTATTATCATTTGTGGATCCTAGGCACATTAAACTATACATGCATATGCATGAGTGTGCATGAGAGTATATGTTTATGTTTGTGTGTGCTCATATGTGTGACAGAGAGAGGGGAGGAGAGGGATATTGAAGAAGGAAGGAGTCTAGCATAGGTAAGAAAGGGAGATAAGTATGAATGGGATGATACAAGGGATGAAAATGGTTAAATCACATAATATACTTTACATCATTGTCATGATGCCCAGCAGTATGTCCAGTGAATGTACAGAGAAGAGAGAGAGAGAGAGAGAGAGAGAGAGAGAGAGAGAGAAGAGAGACAGAAACAGAGACAGAAGACTGACAGACACAGAGAGACAGAAACACAGAGACAGAAAGAGGATAAAAACACAGTCCATACAGCAAGTGAGACAAAGAACACCAGGTAATTTTAAAGTTAGCCTTAAATTGACTCTCACTCGTACTCCAGATGCATAAAGAAAGTTCAAAGACATGTCTCCAGATGTTTGAAAGATAATCTGTTTTTAGCATCTTCCCTAACAGTAAGCTGTACGGAGGATATCTGGCCATCAAAATTACCATGAATTGCCACTGATATGTTCACTGACACGTTTGTAGTTACTGCCTACTGAGAAAATAAAATGGATAGATATTGATTTCTTAAGGAAATATTTAAAGGAAAAACCTGAATTTATGTTGCCATAAAGTCAAAAGAGATAAGACAAATCAAGGTAGAAACAATTCTATAAATGCAATGGCAATGTGCACATCTTAGAGATAAGAAGGTAATGGGTCTTGTTGGGAAATTTATAGGGACAAAATTAAAATTTAGACTTTCAACCACAAAAATATGTAGCAGAATAAGTTATAAGAAAAGCATTAGGATATGGTTCCCTCTTATCCAGTTATTGAAATATGATTTTTACATTAGACTATTACTTCGGCACCCAAGGAAAATTTAAAAATGTCAGCCACCCTCACATGGGCATGTATTAGATTACAAAATCTATCTCTACAACCATTACCCCATCCAAATGACATTATTGGAAGACTAGAGTTGACAACAAGAAAACTTTTAGAGAAAGTTATCAGTGTCCTGCATGTGTGAATATGTATGTGTATGTATATGCACGTGTGTTCTCCGTGTGTGCACACATGCCCTGGAGTTGGCAAGTGGGGTAGCACTTACAATCATGGAAAAAATGTGGTCTCAAATGATGAGGGCCTTCATGGCACTCCTAGGCTTTTAGAAATGTTGGTATTTGTGCCTGACTCAGACATGTAAGGTATTAGAGTGTCTGAATAAAAGATTACTAAATTGACAATGCTTTCTTTCCCCTAAAAAGAAGGCAAAATATTACGTGGGTGCCAGGGTTAGTGTAATCCACACTTGACCTGCAGAGGCATATCACACAGTCAGGTGATTAATGCATAATGTCAGAGGTCCAACATGGACAGGCACAAGAAAGCAAGCAATGGGGCTCTCCAAAGAACATGTAACACGCCTCACTGGGAGAAAAGAAAGTCAGTACTTCTCTTCTTCCACTTCTCATGGTCACTGTGTTCACCAATGTATTGCTTCTCTGCTTTGAAATCACACATTAGTATATGCATTGTGATTTAAAATGATAGTAATAAATTTCTCTGGGACTAGAGAGGGTTTCATGGTTAAAAGTACTAGGTGTTCAGTATGAGGAGTAAGGTTTTATTCCCGCACATGGTGACTCACAACCATGTGTAGCTTCAGTTTTAGGGGATCTGGCATGCCCTTCTGCCCTTTGCAGGCATCACGCTGTGATGCGCGCAAACACACACACACACACACATATATATATATACATATATACACACATACATGTAGGGGAAACACCCATATACATATAATACATATAATAAAGATTTTAATTATTCCTCTTTTTTCTTCTTTACAGTGATTCTGGTGTCCTCCATAACGCCAGGGAAACCTAGTTTCTACCAAGGGTCAAGGTGAATAGGGCATGAGGTCACATGATGGCACACTACCTGACCAAGATCTATAATGCAGTCCTTCGGGGCTTTTGCCACCTCATCTTATGGTAACTTTTCCTTAGTTCTTTCAGTCAGGAAACCAAAGGCTGTGTGATCATGTGCTCCCAAGGCTTCCTCTATGCCTCTTCAGTCTATAGCCTGGACACTGATCTCCTGTCACCCAAAATGTACTCTGGAAGGATTCTTAGTCCCTGTGTGCAAGATCTCCCAGTCCAATACTGAAGAAATGAGAGCACTTCTTTGCTTACAGAGGACAGAATCATTCTTCCTTCTGTTTCAGCAACTGTGCAGTATCTCCTCACTAGACACTCACTGCTATAGCCACCAATGCAAGTATTATGGTTAGACACACCAGGTCCAAAGCCTGTCTTTTACCCCTAATCCTCCTAACCCCTCCAAATCTAGAGGAGCCAAAT
Source organism: Acomys russatus (assembly GCF_903995435.1). Taxonomy (NCBI): domain Eukaryota; kingdom Metazoa; phylum Chordata; class Mammalia; order Rodentia; family Muridae; genus Acomys; species Acomys russatus. The sequence continues at coordinate 45,647,826 of NC_067143.1, read as the reverse complement.
TAAAGCCTCAGAGATGAAGGCATGAAAGCATAGGAAAAGATAGGTGAAATAAAGAAATCACAGCCTCCTTGCCCTATTCAATCACTCTATCCCTAACCCTAGCGCACAGTAAAGCAAGAAGAGAAACCTTAATTGAGTAGTCATTGGAATTTTTTGATCCTTGGTTTCTTCACTTATGAAAATAAATGGAAAAGAACCCACTATGCCCAAGATGCTGCATGGGCATAGAGGAGATGCTGACGAGGGAAAAGAACAAAAGATGCAAAGTAAAATGAGCGTATGCTTTTTCGGGCCAGTTAAACCCATATCTTTATCTGTGATCCTATTCTGGGATAAAGACTTGATCATGCTGCTAGAATTGACATCCTGTACCTGGTAGATGGCATGAATGCTTCCTGTCTTTTTGTCCATTAGATAGGTATTGTAGTTCAAATTGTTATGGCTGAAGATGAAGCCAACTGGGAAGAGAAGGTAAGGAATATTTAGACTAAAAGAATTTAAGTTTAAAAACAAATACATCCCGGATTAAAATAAGCCATTATAGTTTATCAGACTTATGAAAACTATTAATCAATAAGTGTTACCTGAATCACAAAGATGCATTAGTTAGGTGGGGTGTTGTTATTGTTAACCTCTTCTTTGAAGCGTTGATTCACCTGTGGGATCTCTCCAACTCATTTTCAAACAATCACCAATAAAGAATTCTTCTCTGCTAAGAAAATCTAATCCCAATACCAGAGGGCAACATGTAGGCTTTGAATTTTTTCAAACCTACTTTATTTGGGGTTCTTTAATGCTTATACCTGCCTTTCAACCCACGTACCCTGGGTAGGAGAAAAGAGATTAATGGGAACAGAAGTAGACTTTTTAAACTCAGTTCTATGAAGCAATTCCACTGGCATAGTCAGCAGAGTACCAGCAGACCCATTACACAGCAAACAAGAAATTCAACAAAGGTGATTGTAACTGCAGCCTCTGGAACCCAGGAGCAGCAGGCAGAACCTGGAGCAGCAGCTGGAACCTCAAAGCATTCGCTAGAAAGTTTCTCTCTAGGAGTATCTTGCATGGGAACAACAGCCAGACAGTAGGAAATGATACCAAGACCAAAACGCCCAGCATCTTGTTTTGGGTATATATGTATATATATGTGTGTGTGTGTGTGTGTGTGTGTGTGTGTGTGTGTGTGTGTGTGTGTGTGTGTGTGTACACATATATACATATCCTTTCAGAGTTTCTTCTAGGATGTTTATCAGTTAACAAAGACCATTCCCCCAAAAGAGGCGGTTCCTCTTTTAGTGGACAAACATCACTTGTTCTCTCACAAGTCTGTTTCCAGTGGAGAAACACCACACACCTCACACAAGGCTGTTTCACATCCCACACTTGGGATTAAGACAAAACATCTTTACATCCACTATAGGCACAAAACTTCGGAGAGTGTTGTTTCCTATAATTGAGGTAAAAATACAATTCCATTTCTAAGTTCTCAGGAGAAAAACTTTCCTTTCCTGTGACATCTTTGAAATCTTTAGAAGAAGTTGTCATAACCCCAGAGAGTATCTTCTCTCCCGCTTAAGAACCAATGATTTATTTTCATAAGGCTCACTTAGTGTCCCCACTCACCTCTGAACACATGAAAGTAGCAAATGTCTCCAAGATTATTCTCTTTATATCGTTCTCTGTGCATAAGGATTCCTTTACATTACTGTACAAACAAAAGCACCATGTATAAGTTAGGTATCATAACAGAGCAAGACTGCTAGCTCTTGTATTCAATTATTATTTTTATACTATTTTTCTTAAAAATCAACTTATCTAAAATTTTTATTGATAGAAAAGGTGTGTATCTTCTTTGTGTGCACTAAGCAATAGAAACACAGAACCCCATTCTCAAATTTTTGAGAATTTTTTTTTCTTGGAAGAAAAGATAGAAAATAAACTGAAATTAGTAATATGTTATCTAAAACTGTTAGCTTCCCTACAACAATATTGTTTGCTTTTCTTTCCTACATAATTATTCTTCGTGTTATAGTCCCCCTTTATTGAAAACACACACACACACACACACACACACACACACACACACGTACGTATGTCCTTATTACAGTTCTCGCCCTCTGTTCCTCCCAGTTCTTCCCTATATCATCTCCCATCTCAATCAACTGCCATTCTGCCTCTCATTAGAAAAGAACGGGATTTTAAGAGATAACAAAATATAACAAAGTAAAATGTAGTAAGATAAAACAAAATCATCACATCAAAGTTGGACAAGGCAAATCATCAGAAGGAAAAGGGCCCCAAGAAAAGGCACAAAATTCAGAGACCCTACAGGGTTATGCGTATTAGTTACTTGAAAGTAATAAAAGGAGCCCCAGGGCCTTCTGTATGGCAGAACCAAGAGTGTGTTTCAGAGACCTCCTGAGCACCCAGGGAGGCTTGAATCCCACTCCAGCACTTGCTTGTTCTCTATTCAGGGCCCTCTATCTCCCTAAGGAAGGAACACTTTCCTCAGTGTCCCAGGATGTTGGGGTTTCTAGACAGACTGGATTTTCTCTGTGTGTACATCTCTAACCAGCCCTGATGGAAAGACTCCTGGAAATGGCTGAAGATCTTTCACTAAAATCCCCTGAGGTTCCTCTTATGATAAGGCATTGAATCTGGAGCTGGTATTCAAAAAGGGCTCTGTGAAGTAACCAGAAGGCAGGCATTGGGCTTGCCTTTTTCACTAATGCGCCTCCTGTCCTTCTACGTTTGAATTTCTTTTCAATGCAAAAAGTACATTTATAAAAGAACTGTTTACATTCGGTAATGATTGTCTCAGCTGGGAACAAGCTGGCCCAAACAACAAAGTCAACTTTGTCTTGGGATCTCAGTCAGGCCCTTAGAGGACAAAGGCTGTATCTTATCCTTGATCTCCTCATGGTCAAGGTAGTCCTAGGCATGTGATAAGTGCTCAGAAATAGTTGTTAGATAAAAAGATAATTTGTGGGCATACATCTCAGTCGATAAAGTGCAAGACCGGAGTCTTGTGTTTTAGTACCAGAACTTGAATAAATTGGCTCACTGTGGTGGCATGTAATTATGACCCCAGTGTTGAGAAGGCTGCGATAGGTAGATTCCTCAGGCTACTGGCCAGCTAACTGAGCCAAATTGGCAAATTCCAGGAAAAAGTGAGAGATACTCTCTCTCTCTCTCAAAAAACAAACAAACAAAACCTCAAACAAACAAAGCACTAAGATGGATGGATGTTCTGTTGAATAAGGAAATCTGAAATTCACCTCTGACTTTCTCACGTATGCATGTATGTATTACTCCTTACTCCAGGCACACATGCATGCACACACAAACACATACACACACACACACACACACACACACACACACACATCCATGCAAAATTAATTTTCAACATATACTGAAATCACAGATACCACAAATAATTTGCTAATATGTTTGCATCTTTGTTGTAAATCTTAGTCCTGAGTAGATGAATTAATGCTGCTGTTTTCAAATGAATATTTGCCAGAAGAATGCAGAAGTTTCTGCTCAACTCACTCTCCCAGTGGGTAACTTCCTCCAGGCCATTCAGTGCAGAGGAGAACAGCAACACCACATGTACACATAAGGGGGCAACATGTATTTTATCTATATCACTTCAACAAAATTAATTTCCAAAACACAATAAATAATGGTTTTCTTCCATCTCTCAGTATTTTCTTCATTTTTTCAGAATGCCACTAATTGATCAAGTTTCCTTTCATGCTGGCATTCATTCTGTTTTTTACTCTCATTGCCACAATTTTCCACCACCACCACCACACCCAGCATCTTGATTTTATCCTGTCTTTAACCAAACAGACATGCACACTAACCCAGTACCAAGGATGATGCAATATAGATGGAGTTGTGGCCAGCTCTAAAGAATCTGCCACTCAGGGCACCTAGTCCTGAGTTGCTATAGAGAAGAGGCTATAGTTCTGGATGAGGCAGTGGGATAAACAAGGCTTTTAGGAAGGGAAAGAAGCCTAGCTGCTCCTCTTCCTGCCTTGGAACATGGCTGATAGCACACTGTGACACAGTTCCTGCCATGGTTTTCTCCAGCTCTGATCCTGCCAACAAAGCTGTGGAAAGACATGGCCATCCTGCAATTTCTGCAATTGACCAGGAAGACTTGTTTAGAGCCTATCCTATGGACCAACAGAAAAGATCTACTCCATTGGTCTTCTGTTTTCCTTATTTACAAAATGAGACTTGCTGAGGCAAGTATGAAAGGGTCCTCTAAAACACTGTCAGCCTCACAGGATCTACAGTCAAGTAGAAGTCAAGCTTCTGGGCTGTCCCAGGATTGTGTAGATTAGGTTAATTGAAGTAGAAGTTAGTGTCCTGGATTGAATAAAAATGAGAGATTTCGCAAAAACAAAATCAGAGACCCACTCATTCGCATACTCAGAAGTCCCATAAAAACACTAAACTGAAAGCTATAATATATACACAGAGGACCTGGTTCAGAACCATGTAGGCCCTGTGCTTGCTGCACCAGTCTCTGTGAGCTCATTTGAGTGTTTCTCAGTTCATTCTCTCAAATTATTCTCCTGTATTCTCTAGTTCTTACTCTATTTCTGCCTACTCTTCCGTGGGGTTCTCCGATCTCTGAGAGGATGGTCTGAGAGACCATTTTGAGCTGTGTTTTCAAAGGACCCTCTCTCTGAGTGAGGTGTGCCTGTGAGTCTCTGTTGTTTCCATCTGCTGCAAGGAGTCTCTCTGTTGATAGTTGAATAAGGCACAGATCTGAGTATAGCAGAATATCATTAGGAGTCATTTTAGCCTTACTCTTTTTTTTTTTTTTTTTTTTTTTTTTTTTTTAAGACTAATAGTATTTGGTTTTACCTTAGGTCACTGGGCTATCTAGTTTCTGGTCCTTGATCACCCAAGCATCATGGGATATGGGTTCCATCTCATGCAGTGAGCCATAAGTCAAATCAGACATTGGCTGGTTACTCCCACAAGCTTGGAACCGCCATTGTTCTAGCATAGTCTCAGGCAAGACAACATTGCAGATCAAAGGTGTTGTGGATGCATTGATATTTATGTTTCTCTTTTGGTAGCCTGCAGAGTACCTTACTACACCAAAGACAATGTATGGTTGAAAGTTCTGTGTAGGTGCTAGCTCAGCCTCTATATAGTCAAAGAGTTATGTGGGTGTTGTCTTCAGCTTTTGCTATCAGTTTGTGGGGAGAAACCTATTGTCTTGGCAATTGCTTTCATTGTTTAAGAATAGAGTGGTATGGAAGAAGGAGGGGGTGAAAAGACCCAAAGGGTTCAGGAGCTCCACAAGGGATCATCAAGGCCAGTAGATCTGGACCCAGGGCAGGGGGGTGGGGCCTGCACAAACTACTGCAGCAACAAAGGACAATGCATGAAGTAAACCTAGACAGCCTGTTCAGATCTAGCCAACGAACAGCTCATTCTCCACTGTTGTGGGGAGAGTGGCGACTGCCTCTGACATGAACTCTGGTGCCCCCAATTTGATCACTTCCCCTTCATTGGGAGGCCAGGTGACACACAGAGGAATGGGAAGCAGGCTATCCAAATGGGACCTGATAGGCTATGGGCTATGGTCCTAGGTGAGGGAGAAGGTCCCCTTCTTTCAGAGGTTGAGGGACAGAGGAATAGGTCAGAAGAGGAAGTGAGAGTGGGAATAGGAAGATACAATCAGGATGTAATCTGAATAAATTATAATAAATTAAAAATAAATAATTTCCATAGGGCCCAGTTGGTCAATAGCTCTATGAAATATAACGCAGTCCCAGTACTGGGAGCTCTGTTTGGTGACAAGAGACGTCTGGTTGAGACTCTGTATCCCTCATTATTTGGGGATTTCATTGGGATCAACTTCATACATTTTAGGAAGTTTCCACTTCATGAAGTTTCCATTCTACCCCTCAAATACTCTCATCAATTCTATCCGTCTCTCTAATTTCCCATACTCCCTCCTCCTCACCACCTGATCTTCCCATTCCTGTCCCTTCCCACACCCCAGTCCATCTATTAATTCTTTTCTATCTCCTTGTTGCAGAAAGATCTTTGTGTCTCCCCTAATCTCTTCCTCTTTATACCTATCCTTTCTGGGTTTACAGACTGTGGCTTGATTATCATTTATTTAACAGTTCATATCCACATACAAGCAAATACATACTATATTTATCTCTCTGGTTCTGGGTTACTTCAGTGAAGATGATTTTTTCTAGTTCCATCAATTTTCCAGCAAATTTCATGATGTCATATTTTAAACAGCTAAATAATACTCCATTGTATAAATGTACCACACTTTCTTTATACATTGTTCCAATATTGGCATCAATGCCATTTCCAATTTCTGGCTATTATAAATAGAGCAGCAATGAACAAGGTTGAACAAGCGTCTCTGTGGTAGAATAAAGCATCCTTTGGTAATATGCCAAAGAGTGGTATAACTGGATCTTGAGGTAGACTGATTCCCATCTTTCTGAGGAACAACCATACTGATGACTACAGTGGCTGGACAAGTTTACACATCCACTTGCAATGGAAGAGTGTTTTGTTTGTTTGTTTGTTTGTTTTTTGTTTTTTGTTTTTGTGTGTGTTTGTGTGTGTGTGTGTGTGTGTGTGTGTGTGTGTGTGTGAGTTAATTTTGTATCTGACTTCTTTGCTGAAAGTGTTTATCAGGTGTAGGCATGTAGTGGATGTAAACATATTTTTGCTTTGATCACAAATGTAGGATGTGAAACAGACTTGTGTGAGAGCATATGGTCCATTAAAATTATACTTGTGAGAGGACATGTGATGGTGTTTATCTGCGAGAAGAGGAACTGCCTCTTGAGGGGCATGGTATTTTCCAGCTGATAAAATTCCTAGAATAAACTTTGAGTAGATATATATGAGGCCTCAAACAGAGGCTTGGTTTTTTGGGTTTTGTATCACATCCTATCATTTGGGTGTTCATTGCTCCACTTCTAGACGCTCCTAAAGAGAAATGCTCCAGAGAATGCTTTGAGTTTCTTCAGGATTTCGGCTGCTCCTCCAGGTTCCAGTGGCTGTGGTTGCATTCAATTTTGCTGAATTGCTGATTTGCTCTTTAAAGGGTCTGCTGGAATCCTGAAAACAGAAGGTAAAATGGCTCCAAAGAACTGAGTCTAAAAAGGTCTACTTCTCCTGTCCCCATTAACCTCTTTCTCTCCTATCTAGTGTAGATAGGTTGGAAGGGAGGTAAAGGCATTAAAGAACCCTAAGAGAAGTAGGTTTGTAAAAGTTCAAAGCCTACATAGGAGTTCCCTGGTGGAATTTTTCTGGTCACTTATGTATACTATCATATTATTTACAAATAAAGAAACTGTAGCTTTTTCCTTTCCAATTTGAATCTTTTGTTTTCTTGTAATTCAATTACTATTGCTACTTTTCACTTGTTCTCTAGTTGATTTTTGTTGTTTTCAATCTCTACAAATACGACCCCGCTAGTGTCTATCCACCTATCACTAACCTACACCTCTTCACACATTTTATGTAGTTTATCCAATCACCTACTGTCATTATTTCTAGATATTGCAGATATGCCTCAACCTCAATCCTATAAATAAAAAAAAAAAAGATGTTCAAAGGAAACAAAGAGGTATACATTCCCATAGAAAAACTGAGAAAATGTCTATCTATCCCCAAGACTTGCCCTAAAATAAACAGTAAAAGGATCCCATCATCCTGAAAGAAACAGATGCTAAATGCATATGAAGAAAATGTGGGAACATTTAAAACTCACTCCTAGGAGTAACTATACACATAATTAAAGAATTTTATTTGATTAACAAAGTAACTCATCTTTTGGCTATTTCTCCCGCTACTTTCTCCTCAAGCCTATCTCTTTGTATCCCTCCCTAATGCATGTTTTTTGCAGCTAATATATTTAGTAAATACTCAAAACAGCATTTTACAATACTAACTATACTAATATTTTAAGAAAGAAAATATGGGCAGATATAAAATCAGATATCCTTAAAATGTGTAAAAGAACAGCGTCTGACACATTTTATTATTATACTTTTTCTATCCTAATTTTTGTCACTGTTACTAATTTGTTACCATAAGATGTGTCAGAATTTAAAATGATACCTTGAATATGTATCATGGTAATTACAAAAGTAAATATCAATAATAAACAAACAAAAATAATTAGTATGGAACCAACCACAGAGGGAATCATTTCACCAGAAAAGATGACCTAAGAAAGTGAAAGAAAGGAAAGAAAAAATTTAAAAAATTATATTTTTAAATAGTTATAAGACTTCTATTTTTAATACCTTAAATGTAAATTAATTAAATTCATACAATAAGTCAATTTAAGAAGACCTAGCTACATACTGCTTCAAGAAACTTGTTATTTCTGAGAGCACACATAAGCTGGTCCATACAAATGAAATCCCAGGGAAATCTGGAATACTTAGGTTAGGTGGAAGACTTCAAACCAAAAACAATGAAAGGAGAAGAGGATGTTTATAATAAATGAGCCATCTTAGTAAGAAGAAACAAAAATTCTAAGTGGTATCCCTGTTTTGAAGTATCTGAATATGCAAAAAAAAAATAGTAATAAAGTTGAAAGGCTGTATAGACTCAAATACAATAATAAATGGGGACTTTAACACCTCATTTTCTGCAAAGCATGAATCATACAGAAAGGAAAATCAAGGAAATAGACCGTGATTAAATATACCCTGGATCAAATGGACCCAACAGACAACTACGGAACACGCATAAAATTTAGTAACAAATAAGTTCCACATTTTTATTTGAAAATATATTGTATGTAGCAAGAACCTTTTCAAAATACAAAGGGATAATGTTGGAAATCAATTGAAGAAAAATCTTTAGAAGATATATAAATATTTGGAAATAAAATAGCTTCCTGTGATGTAACTAAAGGAGAGAGGAGGCATATTAATAGAGTTTAGTTATCAAATGAGTGTCATTTCTACAAACATTCACGAATAGTGTCCATTCATGTCTACATAAAGTGTTTCTGTTCAGCTACGAGTATCACAATGACAGTTTGGAAAACTAGAGTAGCATTATTTTTATATTACTTCCATGGAAAAGATGGTATTTTATGCCTACCTCAAATAGATAACCATAAAAACACTGAAAACTCAATGATCACGAGTGCTTCATACTTAATTTTATTTTGACAGATTTTGATAAGTTTATTGTTTTAGAGTATATTAAAGACAAAGTTTTCATTTTTTTCTATACATAATAATGAAAACAAAATCTACCAAAATTTGTTGCTCCAATTGTTTGAAATCATATATACAGAATTTAAAGTCCCTCGTGTCTCTCTCCCTCTCTCTCTCTCTCTCTCTCTCTCTCTCTCTCTCTCTCTCTCTCTCTCTCTCTCTCTCTCTCTCTCTCGTGTGTGCACACTCTTCCTCTACTTTTCTCTATGTCTCTTTGGTAGCCTTTCTCCCTTCCAACCTTTCTTTTTCAGAGAGAATAACTGGGATGTTTAGACAAAGGAGGACACTCCTTAGAGTTGCAAATTTTGAAGTATCAGAATTCTGAATGAATCACTGCAGCTGGGAATAAGTAATGTCATCGAAATACCGAGATGTCCTGAACCACTTTAGAAATTAATGGACTGAGTGTGATATACTGGCGCCTCTTTCATGCATCTGTAATTGGAGTGCCAATTTATTTCCAATCATTTCAAGCACTGTGATTATAAACCATCATCACTGCCTGTTTAACATTCATACGGGAAACTGTTGCATGAATGCTAGCCAGGGACCAATATTTTGCAAATGAAATACATACACAAAATATAACATGTCCTAGTTTGTTTATCAAAAACACCTTGAACCTTGGCCAAAATGGGCAGAATTCATAGAGCAGTAGAGCAGTTTGTAGGTTTGTAAGTTATGAAAGTTTGGTTTAAACATACCATTAAGCATGTGGAAAGAAAGAAAGCAAACAATGACAACAAGTCATTGTAGCATTGATATACTCATGACACTTCAACAGTCATTAGTAGAGCATTTATCGCATGCCAGTCATTCTGCTGAATAGTATATCTACTGAAATGAAAGTGGAAAACACCCATACAAGTGTTCAAAACAATGCTGACATAGTGAGAGGTGGTTACAGACTGTACTATGGGAGGATACTTCTAAAAATTCTCTACTGAACAGTATTGTTTTCATTTCAAATATGGTGATACAAAAGCATAGGTGCATAATGAAAATATTTACTCCATTTTCTGGAAGCCAAAAATAATTTGAGACTTCAAGTTCATATAAAATTATTTGGAAAATGTTTATGGCAACTTTTGATTATCATTTAAAGGTAAGACTGTTCTTCTGTCTGTTCCTTTAATACTCTTAAACTGCATTAATGTAGTTATATCCTATTGTCTCTGCTCCTGAATTTTGATACTTCATTTACATTTTCTATACCTCAAAGGAAGACAAGAAACATAGCTTATTCACTGGGGGATCCTTGACGTCTATCTTTCCACTAGGGACACCATAGCTACTATGCAAATGCTGAGTAATTGAAAAAATGGAATCCCATGCTGTAACAGTATTCATATTTGACATCTTCCTTCCACACCATTTCTATAATTTAGACAAAATCTCTAAGCATAACTTGCCTGAATTGTTTACCTATGTAAAATGAGAATTAAATCTTCTCAAAGCACACCACAGAACCTTCCACGGGATTTTAATTATGTGCCATTATTTGGAAAATAAAATCACATCTCCTTATCTGGTATCCAGAACCCTGCATCACTCATTTGTATTCTCCATTTGTAACTTATTCTATTACTGTGAAACTAGTGTTGTTCTTGAAAAGGCAATTAACATTTATGGAGGTTTTGTCATGCTATTTAAAATTTTCAAATTTTATTTAAAAAATTATTTAGTACCAATTTTGGTACTATATTTATATACTCATGAAAATTATAATGATGAGAAATTTTTATCAGCACATAAAATATAAAGATAATTATAATGACTTATACATTGAGTTAGATGTTGTGCTATTAAATCAATAAAAATAAGATGGCTTATATGGATGGAGAACAGACCAGGAACGTTCCAGGAGGACAGCGTATTAGGAGGAAAGGAATTTTAATCAAACTACAAATCCAGATCCCTGACTGTTCTCTGTGAATATCAAGATGGACAAATGATTCTTGGTAGTGGCAGATTTTTGTGTGTAATTACAATAGCGGTTGTTTATACCAGCTTATGTGAATTTTATTACTGACCATAAAACACAATAGCAATTATGAAGGGTTATTAATAATAATGAATCTACTTAGACTGGGGTTTTAATTGATTTATCTTATTGTTTGACGTGGTTGCAAAGCTATGAAAAGATAAACAACTCACTCAAGGCCCATCTGCACCAGCTAGTCAATTCAAAACCAGGATTTGAACCCAAGTCTTCAGACTCGAACATTATGTCTCTTTCCTTTCATTACACCGTGCCTGGGAAAATGTAAAACAACTGAATGGAGACAATAAGAAGTGAAATCTGAGCATTTCATATAATCGTGCATAGTGCATTTGAGATGGGCGAGAAATTTGACAGTGAGGAACTTGAAAGGACTCACTTCCTCTCAACAATGCATCCATTGCTCCATTTGCACTGCCAATGTAGTTTAAAGATCATGATTGAGACAAAGATGAGTTATCACTTTGAAATGTGGAGAAGTCTGTATCTGAATGTGGGTGTGAATATAAATGAGTCTCTGGATAAAAATAATTCTAAAGAACATATAAAAATCAGAATTCTAAATACTTTTGATAACTGACCTGAGTCTTCATCCTCCAGGAGCTGCACACACACACACACACACACACACACACACACACACACACACACACACACACACCAGCTGGTGTAATTTTCCAGGATGTAGAACTATACAAAACAGGCTCTGAGCACAACAATAGATGAGAGAGGGAAAAGAGAGAATGGACAATTTTTAAAAGTATTTTAAAATAGTAATTTCTGTGTTCACAATAATATAATATATTTAAGACAATTCTTAACTGCAATTGCTGTAAGATTGGGAAGCAAGAACTAGTCTGGGCCAATGGCCTCTCAGGCATTGTGATAATGTGGGTTTATCTATAAATCAATGACCACACTTCATGTTGTATTTAATAAGTTCCCACACTATTTCTCTGTAGCCTATATATTTAAGTGTGAAGGGGGGTGTTGGTGAGGTGATGGGAGCATTTTTATCAACAACTAAAAAACTGAGAAGGCAAGATTATCAAATCACATCAGGGATTTCTATTGAGGATAGAATCAAGTTACTCTATAGGCATGTAGACAAGCCAGATTACCATAATGAAATTTAATGAAGATAAATGTAACCAATCCAATAAGCCCCTGAAAAATCAAATACACAAGTACACAATGATTAAGATATTAACTAATTGCTATTTATGTGTAAAAGGCCTAGGAAAAAGCTAACAGTGCACTCAATAGGAATTAATATTGTGACATTGCAATAGCTGACTTAATTTCAGACTACAAGACTCCAAGCTCAGTTCCAAACGCCAGTGAAAGCAGCTCCACTGTGCCTCGGCCTGATGATACATGAAATGGAATTCTCTAAAGGCACAAATTACTGAGCAGTGCACATTGAAATGTTAAGAACCCAGGGCAAAAGACAAATAATTAAAATGACTAAAGGAGATTCCTATGTATCTATTCAGATATTAACATATTAACAGACTCAGTTTATCCCACAGAAGAGAGCAGACATAAGCAATCAAAGGAGAACAGAGCACATTTCTGACAACTCACTGAAGAGGCAGTGGATGAATGCTTAGCTTTGGACACATCAGAACAAACCAGATTTCTTTCAGATGGTTCATTTATGGAGGCAGAAGGTCCCTTTGGCAGAGCTTCCCTGCTGTGTTCCCCAGCCTGTTCTAAGAGCCCAGCTCTGCAGTACACGTACTTGACGGATAAAGGAAAACTTGACTTTCTAGAGTGTATGGTATGCAAGAGTGGCCACAACTCTCTACTTTGACATACTTGTCAGCTAGTGCACAGAGTAAAGGAATTAGTCTAGGTTCCTTGTAAGTCAGTGTTCTCAACCTTCCTTATGCTGTGACCATTGTTACTCTGCAACTGTAATTTCACTACTGTTATGAACCATAATATAAATATGTGATATGAATGATATCTGATATACAACCTCTGTGAAAGGGTAGTTTAATCCCCTGGAGGGGTTATGACCCACAGGTTGAGAAACACTTTTGAAAACATATCTGGTGATTTTTTTTTATTTACTCACCATCCCCCATTCTAAAAATTGATTATAAATGTCCTTAATGCTTTTTTCTTTTCTAACTTCATCCCAAGCTCAAGGCACGAGAAAAAGATTTTCCTTATGTGACAGATACTTTGTGTACAATACATCTGTTTCAAAATTTAGAATTTGCCTTTTGTTAAAATGCTGCTGCTGTTGCTGGTTGGCTTTTGTTCCTGGTGCTGCTTGCTGGATTGCTGGGTGCTGTTTGGAGATACCCTGACTAAGAAGATTAAGCTCAAGCCCAGGCACTCAATACCACTATCGTTAACCTAATGATATCAACCCTCCCACTCCTCTCTAACCTTCTTTCTCTCCTACCTAGTTTTGGGGCAGGAGGAGGGATAGGGGTGTTGAAGGGAGGTAGATAAAAGAACCCAACCATGTTCATAGCAGCCTTATTCATAATAGCCAAAACCTGGAAACAACCTAGATGTCCCTCAGTCAAAGACTGGATA